>NW_004955403.1:28615948-28657772 GCF_000276665.1 Chinchilla lanigera
CGACCTTGCGCTTGCCAGGCAGGCGCTTTTGCCACTGAGCTAAATCCCCAGCCCTAAAATATTATTTTCTGATTGTAACATGAAATACTGAAATGTGTAATCTCTGTACACTTGTGGTATTACCAAAGGATGTTTCTTTTTCCTTTGTTTTCTGGAATATATAATTCCAAAAGTTCAGCTGGAAATTATTCCATAGTGTGTAGCAAATACAAACAAACATGCTGCTGGCTTTCAAGAGCCTCTCATCTTTGATTAGATTTAAAGGAGTCTCTGCTTTAGTCAAATTGATGCATATTTTGTATCATAAATAGGACCAAACTTTCTGGGCTTCTTATTCTCCTGTTCACTTCTTCTTATTCTAGTCTTTTCAACCAAGAGTCTTCTTATAAATGGATGTGAAAATATGACCAAAGAAACATATTCTCATACATTAAAGAAAACATATACAGCTATATTTAACACAGGTTACATTTGATCTACTTGAGAATATCTATTTTTAAATATTAAAATACATAAGTTGTACTATGTATGAACACACGGAATAATATGCACTGAGGATAATTGATATCCCTTTCTATGAGAGACAGAATTATAGATGTTTGTTTTTTGTTGTTTATCTTATTTTGCTATCCTACAAAGTTTTTACTGACAATCAAAAATTAACTTTATGACACTATAAGATACTATGTCAGGTTTTAAGACTTCTGCAGTATTCAAATCATTGTAGATCAGTTGAATTCTATTTTAGTTTTCTTACAATAAATCATAGCAAAGTTATATTATGAATATTCAAATAATTAGTGAGTCCCTTAAGGGAAATGGTCCACATTCTCAACTTGATTGAAAAAGTGTCAGAGTATCACAAACATGATTATCATAGCTGTGGTGAATTTCTTGAACAAAGTTATTGACACAGTCACTTAGAGAAAGCCCCAGATGCCTCTTTCTTGGATGTCACAAAGCAAACACATTTCATGGGGGAAGGTTTTATTGGTTAAAATTAGAAGTTTAAAGTGAATGATTTATGCTGTAAGATTAATAAGATCGATCAATATCAAAATATTTGAGTTTTGTTAGAAACAAAAATTATGATGATTCCACAAAGTGAGGCAATCTGTTCTTGCTTTTCGGCAGTGATGCTACAGAGCAGACAAGACAGCCTTAGCTGAGTAAATAGCAGAACTCAACACTGCTAGTAAGTTTCAAAGCCCTTATGGTAAAATCCCATGCAGCAACTTTCTATGTTGAATCATTCAGAACAAAACTGAAATGTAAGTCGGGAGACCTGACTGACTCTACCACTCCTGCAGGTCACCTGACTCTCCTGTCCTTCGCCTTTTTGTACATCATTTGTGGGAGTCTGACTGATGTTGTTTCCTTCTAGCTTTTTAAAAATTTTTGTTATTTTTAAAAGTAAAGAATGAAAACACATTAACAAACAAGCAGACATAAACAAAACAACACCCAAACAACAGAAGCAATACAGAATTTCAGACAGGTGATAGCAAATTAACAGTGGCTTACAGCCCCTTGGGCCAGCCCCCAGCCTCAAGGGAGCCCGGGAGGAGGGCACCCGGTCCCCGGGAAGCTGCGTGGTGGGGAGCACTGGTCTTAGGGCCAGCTCCCTTTCTTGTAGGCACCCTAGAGGAGGGCCCCTGGTGCCTGGGAAGCCATGCAGCTGCAAGCGCAAGTGCTCGCCAGCCCTCAGGCCAGCCGCCACTGCTCAGTTGAGAACTACCATGGCACAGAGAAATAATGACACAATTGGCCCACCATGCACTGGCTGGGGAGGCCCATCCACGGACGTGTGTGAATCATTCCAACACAGAGAAATCCCTGGGAATACATGCCGCACAACATTTCTCTCTTGCTCCTGCCCTTGAGAACCAGAAAGGTCCAGAGTCAGTGGAGCATCAGCTGCTGGGCAAGGACTCAGAGAACATGAGAATACAGACTAAGCCCGAAAAGTCAGAGGTCCTGTGGACTGGGGTCAGGAGAGCTGTTTGGAAACTGTAAACCAGGAGGACCTTGCACAATACCTGGGGAGACCCCCTGGAAGCCATTCTTCCCTTGACAGTACAGACTGCGGTGGAGGAGTGGGTGGAGGTCCAATGATGTCTGCAGCAAGGTTCCTGCTGCTTGTGCTGACAGTTGGGGTGAGGACACTAACTGGTTGTGGGGTCCCAATGCAATGGGAGGCTGGAGAGAAAAAGCTACAAAAAATGGCTTTCACCCCAGATGGCTCGCTTGAGCTGTTAGTAAGAATTGCCTCCTCAGTATGCTATAGCCATGATGATGAGGAGGCCAAGGAGAGAAAACAATGAGACTGAGAAAAAGCAGCTGCTTTTGCTGCACCACTAAGAGAAACAGACCCCAAGTCTGATTCCCAGGGCCCCAAGAAGAACTCAACAACTGCATTCATCTGCTACCACTGTTAAAAACCAGGCCACTTCAAGAGGAACTGCCCTAAGAGGTCCCCTGGGCCGTGCCCTGAATGCAAAGGTGACCACTGGAGTTCGGTCTGCCCTCTGAAGCAGAGGTCCCAGAGCTCAGACCCATCCTACCAGTTAGTCCAACAAGAATGAGGGGACCAGGGCATACTCTGCCTTCTCCCTCTGGCCAGACTGTCATCTCCATGGAGGAGTCCTGGGTAATCATGAATATGGAGGAACAAGAAAACAGCCTGTTGCTAGACACAGGTGCAAGTCTCTTGGTCCTTCTTTTCAATCATGGCCTTCCTTCCAGCCGTCACACCTCCATGACAGGAGTCACTGGTGAAGAGGCAATATGATATTTTTGAAAACCCTTAGGCTGTAACTACTTGTTAGATCCTTCTTACATATCTCTTCCTTCCTGAGAAACCACTTTGAAGATACCATCATGTATTACAGCAATGATTGATATTTACCTACTAATCTATCCATAATTCTGTTATGTTATATTGTTCCTATCCTATTTCATAAATGGATGTATGTTTATTATTATGTGTTTCCTACAACAACCATTGAGAGTAGTTAATGATTATTCAATAGGTCACTCATGTATAGCTCTATTTATTTTCTTTAGAAGCCACTATGAAGATATCAAAGTATAGTACAACAACTATTGATAATCGCCTACCTCTTTTGTCTGTAACTCACTATTATTTGTCTATTTGTTTTCCTGAGAAACTATCTTGTAGATAACAATATGTAAAACAATAACCATTGATAATTTCCTACCACTTTGTCTGTAATTTGCTAAGCCCCCCCATTATTGTTATCCTTCTTTTACTCTTTAAAATAAAAAAAAAAAGCAAATTAACAGTGGCTGTTACATTACACATTGTTATCTTCAAATTGGTTACTCAGTTAAACAAATATAGTCATGTAAGATTGATCAAACAATTACACATTAACTGTTCCTTTCAATAAAGCAATAGAGGTCAGTACTACAACTCTCTCAGCTATCCTGTATGTGTGAATACATACACACACACACACACACACACACACACACACACACATTTTTTCCTTTCTTTCTTTTTCTCTTTTCCCTCATCCCAGTTGTTCCCTCCCTTTGAGATGTTATTCATGGCATTGGCCAGTGTTTCAGAAGGAAATTCATTGTTTAAAATTCCAAGTCTTGCCAGCCGGAAAGTATATAAAATCCATTGCATAATGACTGATCCTTCAGAAAACTGTGGAAACATTGATTCTTCTTGACAATCATGTTGATATCCTAAATAACTAAAATTGTCTATCTTAACTAGAAAATCCAATGGTTGGCATGGGAAACAATATTACACATAAATACATTCCTCTGTCCAAATGGTAACTCACAAAAATAATTGTAAATACTGTAAATATTGTGTACACTGTGCATTCAACAATTAAAGGATCAGTCATTACACAGTGGATTTTATATACTTTCTGGCTGGCAAGATTTGGAATTTTAAACACTGAATTTGCTGTAAGACTTTTTGCATTTTGCTTTGGGATAGTCTGAAATGAAAAGAGAGAATCCCCCTTGTCTTGGCTACCTTTCTTTCGCTGCTGGGACAAAATATCTGATGACCAAAATTAAGGAAGGAAAGGTTTATTTCGCTTACAGTTTGTGGAGGTTTCAATCCGTACTACGCATGATTATAAGGCAGAGTGGCATGTGGCAGAGGGCTGCATCTCAGGGCGGCAGCACAGCTAAGCAACTACCATGACCCACACACCAGGGCGGAATTGGGGAGGAATCTCCCCAAGCAGCTTCCTCCTCTCCCTTACATATGCAAACTATCCACCCCAGGGCGGGTGTAGCTCTCACACCCATATTCAAACTCTAATAGCCTGCCCCAGGGCCGCAGGAGGCTTTGGGGGGGGACACACAGATATAAACCATAACACCCCTTTTAATTGAAAAGATGGTAATAGTATGGGATGTCATTATGAAAAGTGATCAGAAACAAGGAGAAAAATAAATGTTTTTATCATTGTTTTCTGTCCTATTTAGTATATATACATATATATATATATATACATATATAGTAGAATACCTGCTTCACTGAAATATTAAACTGTAGAATAAGAATAACTTTGAGCAATAAACATTTTTTCTAAATGCAATTCATCTTTGGTACTAACTAATGAAAATATTATCAATAGTAAAGTGTGCATTTATATACTTAATAAGAATATATAATCCTAGGATATACAGAAAAGAATCATGTTGTTAAATGGCTTCTGCACTTTTTACCTACAGATTGAATTCATATTTTCTGTCACAATGAAAAAAATGACCCTATTCATAATCATCATGTGTTTAAAAGGGAAAAATCATAATTTATGTTCAGTTTAACTAACCAGTTATGGGAGCTCTTATAAAAACCTGGACCATTCTGGTATTGTTTTGCAGTGTGTGAAGATCCAGAAAAATTTAATTTGTATAATGAAGGGTTAAATTTTTGGCATATTTGGCATTTAAAATTTATTTATAAGGAAATAAAAAAAGAAATAAGGTTCAATAAAGAGTATCTAAGCTATTCACCAAATCCTATTATTTCTATTGATTTAGTAACTAGTAAGCCTCTTTTCCCACTCTGAAGTGATAATTCTCTTGGCCATGAGCTCTTTTATTTCAAGACTCTAATTTGAAATATTTCAATTACCCCTGAAAGTTGCAAAATAATTCACGGGCTTATCTCCCAGAAGGCATACCAGAATGCAGATGGGTTAGGGTTTGTCTGGACAAACAAAACTTTAAAAAATCAGGTTACCTTTCTCCTTGGAATCGTGCACTACACCTAAGAAATGAAATACAGCTTTTATTTTGCTGGAGGCCCTCTGAGGTGCAGCCATTGGTTGGCAACACCACTATGTAGGTTCAAGTTGGGAATGGAAGGTTAACAACAGTTTCTGCAATAGCAGTGTAGACACAGGATAATCCAAGTCTCTGACTTTCAAGGGATTCATTGTCGGTACCTGACTGTGAGCTCTCAGTATTAAATCTAATAAAGTCTTCAGGCAGAGCAGTGGTGGGGTTGGTACCTCTGAGAAATGGCAATGTGGTTTTCTGCATTTGGAGACAGAAATAGACTTGCTGGAAGGTTTTTTATTTTAAGGGAAACTGAACAAAAATCAAGATTTGTGATAATTTCATGGCTCCAGTTTTTATAAATAAAGGTTTCCAGTATGAAAACTTGAATGAACACTGCTCTCTCCCTTTTATTTTCCAAATCATACGCACAGACATTGACATGTAATTTTGCAACTGTACTTCATCAAACCAGACTTCTTTTTCCTAACTCAATTTCCTTTCAACCTAACAATGTCATCACAGGAAGCGTCTCTAATTTAAGTGCTACTAATCACTTTAGATTTAATTTGAATATAAAGCAGGACATTAGTATGAGAGAAAGCATCTTATATTTGCAAATGTTACTGACCACTTAGATTCATATGCTGTTTCTTTTGATTGTTACTGAACAAATCAAAGGAGGCCATTTATTTTGGTTGGAGGCAAAAAGGTCTTATTCAAAACTAGGTCTGAGCAGATGGCTAGAGCCCTTTGCTTCAAATCACCATCTCAATCTGTATAGGTGTTTCAGGATATTTTAAAGCAAGAAACTGTAGGAGGAGGAAATGCACTGAGGCAATAGACATGTTCAGCTTTGCTTCATCCCTTCGTGGGCCTGGACCCTTCCTCTTGTGCTTATGGGAATGAAAGTGGATTTGATCTCCTGGTGCCACCACCTGTGTGTTCCGTCCATTCATCTGGGCTGAGGAGCGGTGCGCATAGCCATTGATATCCTAGGCTTGAGGAAGTTTGCAGAAGCCACTTGTCTTTAAAGGGAAAAATATCTAACTTTGAAATTTCCGTTTTCAATACCAGTTACACAAAGGTTTGAAGGTACAGTTAACTTGAAAACATCTAGATTCAGTTCAAATTTTCAAATTTCCCTTCACATATTTTCTTTTCGTCATTTGTACTCTTTCATTTGGTCTTCCAAGACCTAAATAGAAACGATGTATTTCTTGACAAGGTCTTAACATTCTCACTACACTTTCCTGCATTTGACTTCTTTACTTTTCATGAAGAATTTATTTTTTGTGACTTTTCCTCTTATCTAATTATTTTTTAAAAACCTGAGAGAATTTGAGACAAATGAAAGAAAAACATTGCTGTGATCTACTTAAAAATTTTATCCAAAATATATATATAATCAAAGAACTTATGTAGAAAAAATACAGCCTAGAGTAAACACTAACGTCATTATATCACTGAAACATCAATGCCACTGCCATCTATGGGTAAAGTACATGAATGCTTCCTTCATTTTAAATCTCAAAATTCCTTTGGCAAAAATATTCATGAAATATACTGTATAGTGTAGTGTTCCTTCAACAATTACTAGATTAGACTTGAGGATTTATTTTTTAATTTATATTTACTAGTTCAAAGATGGAATAAAATGAATTGATTGTAGTCTCCCAAGGTAGTGGAGGATATAAATTTGATTTAACATAAGTATCTCTGACCAAGTGAACAGAAAAAAGAAAGGAAAAGGTAACATGCCAAAGATAATACAAGTATTAACATGAAATCCTCATGTGTGGTTCAGAGCAATTCACCTTCATTTTCTTCTATTTTATATCTGTTATGGGATCTGCATACACATGATACGTATTTTAAAACACATATTCACATTCACACATGTAGATCCTCTACATACACTTTCTCCCCTCTGTCCGTCTCGTGAGAATATTCTATGAAATCATCAATTCTATTTAAACATGAACTGAGCATTTTGCCATAGGCAAGATATGGGATATCCTTCTAAGAGATATTCATTGTAGGGTGGTGTTATTAAAATGTATGAAAGTGCAATAAGTCATTTTAAAGGAGGCTGTATTTACTTTTGTATATGTATTTCTAATTATTCATACAAGAAATATTATTACAAAGTGCATATGTAATGTTAGGGTTCAATTAAACATGTGTAATATAACATGATCCACATTATTGCATGGTTTACTTGCTTACATCATACACTGAGTGAAACAACTATTCATTCTTCCAATAGTTAGTGATATCACACCATATATACTGTAATTTTGAGTCAGAAAATTGCTGGTCCATTGCTCTCATTTCACATCTGGCAATTAGATTAAAAAAGCATTCCCTGGAGAGAGCATATGGTCTTTGAAGACCTAGATACTATTGAAATTAATTGAATTTATATGACATCTGGATAAGCAGAAATGTCATGATGGAACTAAATAGCCTTACGACAGTTGCTACACATGAAGTTAGCACATGGAAAGATAAACACCAAGTGCATTTCAAATGCTTAATCAGTTGTATTGACCATGCTAGCTCTTCATGCCTTGATTTCATTTCCCTTTTCAACTTCTCACAATAGGAAAAGTTTTTCTTTTGGCCCATGTTCTAACAAGGTCAGGTTACCTCTTAATGGGATCCCAGAAAAGTGTTTATGACCCTAAACAACAGTGCAATTGAGGCATCTCAAGCAAATTTCCTTTCTTGCTTAGTCTAATTACAAAAGAAGTTAAAAAATCAGGAAATAGTCTCCAAAGAGAACCAAATTTTAAAAAAAGAAACAAAGAAATTGATCTCAGTGAAATTGAAGGACCAAAGGTCTTGAAAACAATTACATTTTCAAGGAGAAAATGATAAGGAACTTGGTCCTTCTAATTATTTTCTATCTTTCTCATGCAGATTTAAACTACTTCAAATAAGCCTCTCAAAAGTGTGATTCATTAGAAAAATTAAAAGATCCTGCTGGAATATACAGGCAGTAGGAATGGGTGAATATTTATATTTTAGATAATGTAAGATATTTTTGATAAACTATAACATCTAGTGTTGAAATTGCAGAATGTACAGATTAAATTTTGCCTATTAAACTTTCTGAGACCTATCTACTATTGTAATAATAGTAATAATATTTCATCTGGAATTAATTTAACAATTTTCAAAAAATATTTTAGCAAATTATTTTCATTTAGAAAAAAATCTATTGTTCATTGGTGGGAAAGTTACTAGCCACTTAGGCCTGTAGACCCATGTACTCAAGTTCATTTGCTCACTAGTAACCACACCAAAGTAAGGTAGGAGGTTAGGGTTGGGCAAACCGGACAATTAACGAGTCTTAACATGTCAAATATCATGAAAACCCAGAGGACACATGGAAAGCTCAAGACTGGAAAGGATTCTACAGATCATGCACACCATACAAGAAACCAATCAGAAAGGGATATATTCTACCCCTCACTTACATATGGGGGAAAACAAAGGAGTTTTTCCATAGGGCAGTTTATATCTGGCAGGCAGCCAAGTGAATTTTTAACAGGACAACTATTCCAATTCCTTACTTACATGAAGCAGGTGGTCAGTCTGTGAATTTAGATGGAGAAGACCTCCTTCCCTTCTCCCTGGAGCCTTACTTTCTTGCTGCAGAGCATACCTCTTTCCACTGTCAAATATGTCAATTTCTGCTGCCTTTCCTGTGCACCTTGTCTAATCCTTTGTTCCAGACACCAAGAAAACGTAAGAGGAATCTCAGTGGGAGCTTCCATATGATGAGAAAAGGAGCCCATTCATCACGGTAGAAAGGGAAAAGGATTTATTCAAAGCTAGCTTCAAGGAGATGGAGGGGTCATTTGCCTCAAATCACTATTTTACCATGCGATGGTATGTTAGGGTTTTCTACAAGAAAGAGTCTGCTAAATGAATTCAGAGATGATAGGCATATTCAGCCTTGTTTTATTCCTTCCTAAGCCAAAAACTTTCCCTTCTTTGCCTAAGGAAATAAAATTGGACTTGACCTCCTGGTACAGCATCTGCATATTCTGTGCAGTCATCAGGGCCGAGTAGAGAGTAGCCATTTATGCCCCAGGTCTGAGGACATCTGGAGAACCCATGTGTCTCTAAAGGAAAAGAAAATAACTTTTCAGGTTGCATTTTGCGGTGCCAGTTAGAGTTTTGTGGTGTTAGTTACAGTTCTGTGGTGCCAGTTCCTTTAACATTAGTTTGATAAATTCTACCTTAAGAAAAATATTTTTCTACATTAATATTTAACAAAGTACAGTATAAACATTGGACATGAAAAGATTAAACACTTCAGTACATAGTTTTTAATGCTGTTATGGGGTTTTGGTGTGATCTCCTGCTGGAGGGAGATTCTAGGTTCTTTCTGTCTTGCACAAAGAATTGGTCAAGACAAGTGCAAGTGGTGGCACAGTTTTATTAAAGGTGGCCAAGTAAAAGTAGGAAAATAAGTGTGCTGTCCAGGAGAAAGAAGGCTGCTGAGAGAGAACACAGTAGCAAAAAGGCAATATGGACTCTCCTTTTTGTATCGTCCTCTCCCCAGGCTGACATCAGGCCTAGGCTACCCTTTCAAAAACAGCTTGAGTTCTTGTGGGAAGTGCAGGGTTTGCGTAACTGGTCTTGGGATTTTGTATTTAACAGGTCGCATCTTACTTCCTGACCCAGTCTGCCACACTTGATTTTCCCACCTCATTTCCCCGGAGAGACACATATCCCCATAATTCTGTACGAGGTGCTGAGGGAGCGGAAGTCTTCATCTTCACATAGCTACTTCATACTGAAAGGGGCCCTAGGCCCTCCCTACCTACTAGAGCTTATGTGCTCTCCAACTACTTTAGAGAAGTGCGTTGAAGAAAAAAAAAAACATTGTCAGGAGACAAGGAGAAAAACATTAGTGACTCTTGAGTTGTCTGCTGTCTGTTCAGTGATAGAAAGAAAGGAAATTTACTATCAGGTTGGGAATGTAGAACCTAAATCTGCACAGTAGTGGGTCAGGTTTCTATACTTCCTGGAGCAGTGTTGGAGTCTTGCTTTTTGAAGAAGAACCTCAGGTCTTCCAGAGATTCACAAGAATAGCTTTCTACTCCTGTGAAAATTCAGGTGAACGTTTCTCACGTAGGATTTTTATAGCTTTCCCCTTCCTCCCTTGAGGGAGGACCACTTCAGTGGTTGCTGAGGAACTGGGAATAAGACTGGGGACTTGAGAGCTGTAAGGCTGCTCTGCTTGACTCTCTAGCAATTTTTTGATCTCCTGAGGAGACTTTAGAGATGTCTCCTTGGGGTCCGTTTCCATAAATGACTGAATCCTGCTTGGGAAGAGAGGGGGCCTCCATCAGGTTTCATAGATGATTGCCTGTTAGTTAGCGAGCTTCTTTTTCTAGGTTGCTGCAGGGGCATGTAGCACCCAAAAGGCGTATTTAACTTAATATCAGTGCCAAAGTAAGGGTTCGCTAGTTCTGTTTTTGAGCAGAAGTCCCTGAGGGAGTCAGCCTCAGTGACCTGTTGTGACCTGACAACTGCTACAAACCTATTTCCGTCAGTGAACCACACCTTCTCAGCATCTTGAAGGGGGAAGTCACTGCTGTTTTGCTTGCTTACATGGGTCTGGCAAATCACCTATTCCCAAGGGCGGCTGACCTCTCGTACTGAGGGCATCAAAGAGGCAAGATTAAGAGTGATGCAATTTATGGTAATGATTTATGGTAATCCCACGGGTGAATAGATGCATGGTCAGCCATAGTCCAACATAGTCTGCTTTGGCCCTTATCAGAACTGAAAAAAATGCCCCTATTTTTGCTAATGAATCTCTTCCTAATAAGGGAATAGGACACTGTGAGACCATGAAATGCTCATGGCTTTGAACTTGAAATTGATGGGTCAAGGCAGGAGTAAAGAAGCTTTGACTAGGGTGTCTTGGTTACTTTCTCCTTGCTAAGACAAAATACCCGGCAGCCAAAGTTAAAGGAGGAAAGGGTTATTCAGCTCACCATCTGTAGAGTTTTCAGGCTATAATCAGCTGGCTCCAAGACAGGGTTGATGGCAGATAAGCACTGCAGAAGAGAAAGAGTTCATGGCAGGCAGAAGGTAGCAACGTGAGCAAGGGACAATCATTGCTCTTTGTATCCCTTATATCTTGTCCAGGCTACTTAGGGTGGGTAGCACTCACACTTCTTTAATCCTAGTGCCCTTGTTTCTACCAGTGCACCATGAATCAAGTCCAGCATCACACACTCTACATCCAGCCACTTCTGAAAAACCACACCTGTGATCACATGAAGTTTTAGGGGAGTAATCTAGACATGAGCCATAAAATTCTGCCCCTGGGCCCCCCAGATCAGGGCCAGATGATGATTTGGAATAGTTGTGGACAGGGTCTAGTTTTCTTATGATTTCTTATTCATCCTAAGTTTTCCCTTGGACAATTTGAGTGTGCCTAAAACATTGCCCATTGTGACAGCCATAATTTTGGCCTTTTTTCTCAGTCCTTCTCCTTTTATCTTTGTCTAGACCTTGATTGTTGAAAACTAAAAAGGCTGTGTCTGGCAGTTGGGTCACAGGGTAGGGAGACCCCATCTGCAAACCAACTGAGGCCTTTTGAAAGCACTGGTCTCTCTGGGGTGCTAGGCTCTTGTGGAATCAGGTCAGAGGACCTACATGTCCCTGAGAGACAGATAGGAATCGGAGGACAGGATCATCAAGAATATCATTTTTTCTCCTTGGAGTCCTCTTTTAAGAACTACATAGTTTAGGACTTTACAGAGATAAAGAGCCCTGAAAGCCTGAACATAAAGGATTTCACACCACTTCCCTTGCCTTTAAAAAAAAAAAACTAAGCGAAGAATTCAGCCTGCTGTGCTGTACATGAATCTTGCCACGCCCCACTTACTCAACTGAAACACACAAGGAGACAAGTGTGCTGCCCCTGGGGCTCTAGCTAGCTACCTGCGTGGGTGCTACAAAGAGAAGAAGACCAGGCTGGGGTTCTTCAGAGGATGTCCCCGCAGAAGAATGCAAGCATGAGTCCGTGGGACTCAATTGTACTACCAGACGTCGCTGGTGATGGGAGCATTACAGATGCCGTCTTACTTATATTTTTCCTGAGAATTCATATGTCCTGTGGCCACTATGACTCTTTCAGAGGCTTAATGGCAAGGACAATGGGATCTGTGACACTGATCCACTGAGTCCTTAGAAGGAAGAGTGGACCCCGACCAGGGTCTTCCTTAGAAACTCCCATAAGATCAGGGCAGAGCTAGCCACCCGGGGCCTCCCTTGGCCACTTGAGAGCAATCTTTACTGGCTGTGCCTTTGTTCTACTCAGGCCATCAAGGACAGATTTTTAAGTTAGTCTACCTGGATTACTGGTAGAATACACAAGGGTGCTAGAATTGGATGGAAGAGTTAAACAAGCAGGCTGTTAAGCTTAGAAACGTAAAAAGAAATAAAGTGGACCAAACAGGTTAAGAATCAATTCAAGTAGCTAAACCAAGCTTAGTAATGCAAAGGTAAATATAAAAATAAAGGGTAAAATGTTGGGGTAAAAATAGAGAGAGAAGGGCTTTACCCTATAGGAAGAAAATTCTTAGCCAGAAGAAAGTGAGCCCCTGATTTACAAATGAGTTCTATTCCAGAAGTGTATTTGTAAATCAGATTCATTCTTAATACCAAAAAAGTGAATCTTATACAGCTTATACAACACAAAATGGTTTTTTTTGTTTGTTTGTTTGGTTTTTTGGTACTGGGAATCGAACTCATGACATTGCTCTTGCCAGGCAGGCACTGTATACAACGTAAAATATTAAACACACACACAAGTACAGTAAGTGCCCTGGACAGTAAGCACATGCAGCATAAGTGTGACACTGTCCAGCAGACACATTAGCTATTTTCACGATTTATTTGCATCTATGATGTTCCTAATGCAAGGTCCATTTGCAACTCGAATGTTCATAAATCAGGGATTTACTTGCGAACTAAAAGAGGATGGTAAGAGAGTTTTTTGAGAATAAAGAGAAGGAGAATAGCTCATGGCTTTTGAAGAGAAGTCATGAATAGGGTGGCTGATGGCCTTTTGATTCAGAGCTATTTAAGTAAGACACAGCAATTGTTTGTTGAGTGGTCACCTAGCAGAGGTGGCTCTGTGGATTTAAAATGATCAACTATGACCAGGCTTTTTACCCAGTTCTTTGACATGTAAAGTTTAGAGGAACCTGGGAGCTTGGAACTCATTAATTTACATTATAAATCCCTCAAAATTCAAGAACTTAGTAGGGAGTGTTTGCAATTGCCTTTATTGGGGTGAACTGCATTTCTTACTGCCTGAGAAAGTTTATGGTCCAAAGCCTTAGTTAACTATCTATTTTAATTTCCATCAGTGTGATTGGTCACCCCTACTCTATTTCTGGCCTTTCCACTAGTGAGAAGCCTAAATTATTCCTAAGCTAAACAAGTAAACTATTTTCTACAAAAGCCTGATTGGACTTCTATTCCGAATCTCTTCTGAGTTGTAGTACGGGTAGCACAACTGAGGCAGGAACACAACTCCCCCTCCACTCACCAGAATTTGGACAACACACCAGGGTCATTCTTCCTTCCATCTTTCTAAGAGAAGGAAAAGTAAAGAACAAAGACCCAGGGGATCTCTACAGCTCCAAGACAGAGTACCTTCCTGCTAGATCTAATGGCCTAACTTTCCGTCTCGCTAACCTTAACCCTCGCCTTGTGAAAGGTTCATATATGTAATTATGTCTCACGTGTATAATTTAATCAGAGCAGAGTCTGGGACAGCCGTGTGTGTGGGAAGTCCCTGAGATAACCAAGCATCCTGCCATTCATTTCTGTCAATCTTCTCCAGAGACTCAATGAGAGACACCTGCATGGGGGGCAGTTTTCCATTTTAAAAGCCTGATTCATCTGTGCTGCCTCTTATTTCTGTCACCCCAACATCACTTTTCTGTGTATGCCACATTGTAGTTTCTGTTTGCATGGACCTGCCCTGAGCACATCTGCCTGTTATCTTCAGTAAATCTAGTTGCTTTTCTTTTCACCATTGGATATACAATTGCAGTTCTTTGCTCGCTGTGCACAAGAGCACATACTCTGTCTATTGGATCTATTACACGTTAGCACTGGGGTCCCCACCAAGGGCTATTTTCTTATAAATAAGGAAAAACTGAGAAGAAAACCAAGCTTGAGCAAATTCTCCCCTAACATCCCTCCCTGAAAGTACATGCCTCTGTGAGGTTACAGGTAAGGTTAACAAGTATATCCCTGTAAACCCAGTTCTGCGGCATCCTGCTCCCACCAGGACCTGTTTCCTTTAGGGCTGACCTCTGCTCTGTTCCTAATAAGAATGTGATTATGGTCCTGAAGAAAGAGTGCTGTAGCACCCCATGGCATCTTCAACATCCAAATTTTTGATATCCTCCTATCCTCACAAGGTACAAAAGGTTGTATATTTTTTCCCAAGGTTAAGTTAAAAAACTGTCACTACGTGAATATCTGCCTTTGTCTGTAACCTCACCTGTTTGTGCCCCGTGAAACAGGTTGATCCCAGGCACAAGTATAAAACCTGGAGCCTTTACTTTGTTGGACCCTCAGTGATTTGGACAGAAATCCAGCTGAGTCAGGTGCACCTGATGAAATCTTCCTGTTTCCCAGTGATTATTCCTGTCTCTTAAAAATTCTGCAAAACTATAATTTATATTAAAACTCTCCTAAATTCCTCTTTTTGTCCTTAAATTTATTGTTTTGGGAGACAAAGAGCTTGAGTTCATACAAAATTAACTCTTTCTTTAAGTGTTTCCCTACCCTGAGTGGGAGCCAGTCACTCAGGAGCAACTGAACTACGCATTATGGAGAGACAGCTTGGTGGCCTCCAGAGTAAAGGTATCTGTTCAGTCTAACCCTACAGAGGCGTTCTCCCACCCGCCCACAGATACGTACTGCTGTGAACTGCCAGGGCAGTAGAACGCTCAGACACTTTGCTTCATATCTCCTATCCTCGCTGCATTGGAGCACTTCTACCTTCAGTGTCTATGGTTACATTGCTACTATTCATAGATTCCAGTTTTGTACAAACTAGTATTTATTTTCTTCATTTTTCTTTCATTTTCCATCCCGAGCCTTTCCTTCCTCCTCCTTTTTTTTTGTCTTTGCCTTCTGCGTACATAAATTTATTGGAAAATACCATACCTCTTCTTTTTTTTTTTTTGGTTTTTCTCCGGTACTGGGAACCGAACTCACGACCTTGCGCTTGCCAGGCAGGCGCTTTTGCCGCTGAGCTAAATCCCCAGCCCCACCTCTTCATGGGTATAGTATATACTTCATATACTTTTCCTTAGATATATTCTTTAAAACTTGGATTACACTATTTTCCTTCCTTACTTCCCTCTTTCTTTGTCTCCCTCCTTATTTTCTGTCTTTGGTCTGCCCTGTTTATACCCAAATTGTTTGGGATAAGTGTGTGTGTGTGTGTGTGTAACAGTGTTTATCATGGTTTCTGGAATGTTCTAGAAAGCTATCCTTTTTAAGATGAGGCTTCCTTGTATTCACATAGCAGCTAGAAAATTTATGGGGCTTATTTATTCTGAAACAATGAAAAACAAAAAATGTAAATTGATTCAGAAACACTTATGCAAACTCACAGATAATATATTATTACTATCTGTGAGAACTCATGTTTTTAATGTTTGTTTTCTTTTCATAAGAATAATATTTTCATAGATCTACAGTATATCTGACATAGGATTTCCTTTGTCTTCATATCTACTCTCCTCACACCAACGTATGCCCTCCAGAAATTGTAAGCAATCAGCAACCATGTAAATAAAATGGCTCCCATGATAAAAGACAAAATCTATAATTTACAAACATCTTCGAAATATAACACATGATGGTAAGTTTTGATTCTCTGTGTTTTGGAAATAATTGAACTTTCTTAGTCACATATATATTTTGCTTTTAATGAAATGGACAGAGCTTTACTTTTGAAAGCATACTTATTCTATTTGATCTATGAATATACTGAAAGTAGTTTAAAATTTGTATAAAACTTTGTGTTTTTAACTGACAAATAATTGGGCTATTTATGCAGTATAATGTGAAGCTTTAACGCATGTATATATTATGTGATAATGGAATCAGGCTAATAAACATATCTATCACTTCAATATTCTTTTTTTGCAGTACTGGGGATTGAACTCATGACCTTGCACTTGCCAGGCAGGCATTTATGCCACTGAGCTATAACCCCAGCCCCCACATCAATATTCTTTGTGATAAAAATATTAAAAATACTTTAAACAATCTTGAAATATAAAAAATTTTTATCAATAACTATAGTTAGTATTTTGTGGAATAGATCATCAGAACTTCCCATAATAGCAACTGTCACTGTTGCTATCAACGCTAATAATTATTTTTAAAAAACATGCAAACTCTCATTCTCAGAAACAAGGGATTAATTGCAAATTACTCTTCTTTGGGAAACCTTTCAGTTCTGAAAGTTTTTCTTCTTACATGTTTACAATACATAATGATTAATCTCATGCTGGGGGTGTACATACGTGTGCACAGCGTGTGTAACATAGCTTAAGTCAGTTTTCACCTTTGTGCTACTCCTCAGTCATTCCCCTGTCTCTTGGTAGCCCTTTCCTTTTGCCTAAGATCCATCTCCCTATTTCCTATTCCCTAGCATTGACTTTGCTCTTTGAAATTGTTTTTTAAATCGGTATGTACAGCACTTGGATTATAAACAAACTCTGAGGTGAGATGCTTTCCTGAATGATCAGGTGAGACATTTTCCTGAATTGAAGTCAAGAGGCAGCTCTTGACAAGTGTTCTATGAATAAAAGCACTTTTATTCTCCACAGAAGCACTTTAACTCATAATGATTTGCAAAGTCCCACATATTTTCTATGTATCCTACCTGAAAATATTTACTTTCAGATGGAAACAAGTTGCACAAACAACTTGTTCCTTGGATTTGTTTTGTTTTGTTTGTTTGTTTGTTTTGGTGTTTCCAGAAAAACACATTACTCTTCTTTGGGAAACCTTTCAGTTCTGAAAGTTTTTCTTCTTACATGTTTACAATACATAATGATTAATCTCATGCTGGGGGTGTACATACGTGTGCATAACGTGTGTAACATAGCTTAAGTCAGTTTTCACCTTTGTGCTACTCCTCAGTCATTCCCCACATGTTTAATAGTTCTACTTTACAATCCTGTTCCTTCAAAAAAGAAGGAAATGTCACATGAAAAATTTACAGATGTGAATTTCATATTTGTATAAAATGCTAAAATATTAAGAAACATTTCAAATATTCTAAAGTCCAAAAAAAGTTGTAAGAGTTGTTTTGAGTAAAACCAGTTACATAAAATTAAACGTGACATTTGTGAGAGAAAACCTGATGTTTTTCTTTGTTATTGTAACTCTGGATCAAGGGTATAACTCGTAGGATGAATAAATAAATATATAATACAATAAATAAAGTAGACTTTTAAAAAATTTTATCATTTAACACTATTTTTGAATCTTAATATTACTAGAATTGAACCTGAATTTCTGCAAGAAAATGTTTAGGGGCTTTAATTTTGCTAACCTAACATAAATAAATTTTTCAGATGGTTGATAATTACACTTTAATCGGTTTGAGTAAAGTGAACAAAAATCCTTCAGCTGTTATTTCTGCATGTGTGCAACTCCTCTGACAAATGCTCCCGTCTTACAGCTTTCTTTCCCCTCGCCTCTACTGCTGACTCTTGGTCTCCTTAAGGCATACATGGACTTCCACTTTCTGTGAGTGAACGTGAAGCCTGTTCCAAGGAAGGTGCTCCTGGAATATCCTGGCTCTGGTGGATTTACTGGGTTAGGTATGTCACAGTCCTCACTTTCATCAGAGCCAAACAGGTGCTTTTTAATGTCCTGAAGCATACCAGGCTGAGAACAACAGGCTTGTTAAACGGATGCTTTTCAGAGACTTAAACTGAGTTCATTAAAGGTAGGAATAGACTTCTAACTGTGGCTTGCGCTCTTGTTTCCTGGAGGCGTGTGTGGATGTAATGAACTGGCTTGAATGTTTCCAGGGGTGCATGCTATGTGCTAAACTGTTAGGCTTAGCATTTTCATGTGCGTACTTCCACATTTTATTGTCAGAAGAACATTGTGAAGCAGAATTTTTAGTTAGCTATTGAGACTCAAAAGTTAACCACCTTGCATAAATTCAGGAACAGGATAGGAAGTAACCTAGGTAGAAGCTGAGTTTAATCCGCATGATCAGATGAAGTTTAATATGTTTTCCACTTTACTGTGTTGCAATAGCAGCCTACAGGACTTCAGGAGGATCACCCAGGGCTAGAAGTATACCTTTGGCTTTAGATTTCCTGTACTTTAAGAAAATAATAGATTTAACTCTTTTTCTGAGTCCCCACTTTGCAATTCTTTGTCATTGTGTAGATATTATTTAATCTGTTAATCTTAGGTTTCTCCCTCTAAAAATAATGATAATTATTTTTGAAGCTATTGCCTGTGCCTGATGTATATAATCATGGTCATAGTCCTTATAAGCTACTCCAGAAAGTTTCTGGCTGGTAGGTAGATCCACAATCCGTGTTCACCTTCCTACAAAATCATGGTTGCTCTTACTTCTCTACCGACTCCCATTTTCCAATAACACAATGCTTGCAGTAAGTAGCACTATGGCCCCAAGGACAGCAGTAACAATGACATGAACCTTGCTTTTAATTTTGATGAACATTTTTCTCTGTCTACAGCCCAGTTTCTCTGACACATAGTGAATATAGGACCATCTCACTCCTTAAATAACTTCTTTGAAAAAAATCATTGTTGTAAGCCTCTATAAGTCAAAATTTCCATACTACTATGCAGATATTATATAATCTTCATTACTATTCATCAACTCAATTCTAACATTATCAATAATTTAATGCCTTTGTTTCCAGTTGCATTTATGCAAGCTAACCTTCAAGTTATAACAGAATGTAGAAATTTCTAAAAATGAAACCTTTATAGCCCAGGAATAGAATGATAGACTAACTAAGAGGGATAACACCAGAACTACCAAAGAACAGCGTAGCAAACCAAACACCATGCTGAAATACGCCTTTAAGCTTGACATATGCCTCCTACTTTATATATGAATCAAGTAACTGAATGTATCTTCGCTTCTATTCCTTTATGTGCTAAAACGTAGCAAATAATAACATATAGGTTAGGGAGAGAGAGTAGAAACTGACTAGATAACATTTATACAATCAATTATTGATCAATACAAGTTAATTTGTTCAATTAAATTTTCATTTTAAACTCAGTTTTACTGTTTAATCATCAGTAATCACAGTAATTTCTAGAAGTAAAATACTCAGATATGATAATCATAGTGTGAGTTTATTCATACTACTAAAATCAAAGCTCCTGAATTATTATGTATTATCTTCCTAGTTACTATTTAAATTTAAAGAATTGCATTTTTAAAACACTGAATATTGAATTGGTATTTGTTATGGCTTATGTCACACCTGGCAGTTGAGGCCATTGCCAGCAAACATGACAGTAAACCTCAAAAAAAAAAAACAAAAGCAAGACAATATGTCCCAACTCCCCAGCCTCAGGAAGCTTGATAATATCAGCACCTTCCATTCCAGAGAAAGGCGACCACGTTCTCTCTGCCCCCAAATTCCTCGAAGCAGCAATTGCTCCCCAGACCAAACCGTGGCAACTACCTCCCCTTTAAAGCCTTCCTTCTTCCCTCAGTAAGGACTGACTTTTTGGGCTCAGCTGGCTTGAATCTGAGTGAAATAAACAGCCTAGGTGTTCACACACAACCTTCCCTGATGGTTACTTTATCCCTGAGCCTCTGCAACAGCTTATATCTAGATTTCCCCCCAAAACCTCATTCATTCATAATTGGGGATTTTTGAAGGATGCTGGATCTAGATTACATGAATGTAGATTGAAAATGTGTGAACATGATTAAGGGTGTGATAACTAAATTAGTACTCTGATTGGTTTAGCATAGTTCAGGACCCAACCTAGGTATAGATGGCAGCACCCACAAGGCTTGTAGCACGGGTGGGATAAAAGGGTAAGGGAGGCTTGCTGGTGTTGCTTCACTGCTTCACTTCTTCCTGCCTGCCTTGCCATGGACTGTTTCTCGTCTGTGAAGCTCCTCTGCAATGCTACCTTTTCTTGGAGCCAGCTGACTATGTACTGAAACCTCTACAAAGAGTGAGCTAGAATAAACCTTTCCACCTTTTACTCTGGGTGTCTGGTATTTTGTCTCAGCAATTAGAGGTATAACCCAAACAATATTTGAAGAATTAAATTTTACAATTATTCTGTTAATATATTATCCAGTTAACCTCTTTTCTTAAGATATCCATCCTAGTTTGAATAGTTTCCTTTCTAAATTATAAGAAATCATTTTCCTAAAGAAAAGGTGTCAGGGAACATAGACATGAAATACCCTAGGAGAATTAGCTGATGACAGAAGCAGAGGTAGAATTTATGTGTTTACACTAGGAGCACTAGGATTTGCTGTTAATTACTTGGACCTGGGATACAAGCAGGAAACAGATTATCCTTTGCAGTCTCCAATGGTACCAAACCTGCCTCTGCCTTTATTTAAGTACTGAGAGGGGAAATTTATGTGGTTTTAGGAACAGTGCTGTGTGATACTTCATTACAGCAAGTGTAGGAGGCAAACACAAACACTTATATACAAATATACTTGCTACTGCTATTACAAAGTTGAAAATGAGAGTTTTCTAGCTTTTTTCCCCCAAACTAGTTATTCTCTTACTGTATAAACTTCCCTCACCATTAAACAAATTATCGTATATTCAAAATTGTGTTTTGAAGTTAATCTTGTGAATGTACTTGCTTTGAATGGACATCAAAAAGGAAAGGATAATAATATATAATATTCAGATACAGTGTGTTTCCTATTTTCTAAAAGTTGTCCTTCCCATAGCAAAGTAAAAGGTATATTCAATCATTCATCTAAATTTATTTCAACTTTTGACACTTATCAAGCAATTGCTTTTAATAATCTCCTATTCAATAAGAAATGTTTAATATGCTCACATGAAATGTGTTAACTTGGGAGTTTTTGTTTGTTTTGCTAGAATTTGTATGAATAAAATTATAGAAGCAAATACTGGAAGAAAATGCTTGCCAAAAATTAATCTTAAGGCACTATTGTGAATATATTTAATTTTAAAAATAAGATTCCATATTTAAAATCAGGGTTTTTCAAAGCATAAAATTAAGAAAATAGTGTTTTGCACTTTTTTTGTTAGAGAAGCTAGGTATATTTGCATTTTGTTATCTTTGGTGTATTGACTGCAAACCTCCACAGAGTAGTTCAAATTAAAATTAATTTTGTTAATGAAAGAGATGAGAAAATAATGAAAGTTCTTAGAATTTTATAACCACTACTCAGTGAGTTTCATTATTTTTCTGTAACTCACCCTTAAATTGCATAATAAGAACCTTTATGCTGTTTTATACTGTTTAAAATATCTCATTCTTTTATCTGTCTTAATGAAGCATGTAAACTCATTAAATTCTGAATAAATCAAATAAAAGATACTTTGCTGTATCTTCATCATTTTACTTTCTCGGTATTTTGTGACTGAGAATTTTCAGAAAAAAAGAGGTAATTGATTTAACTTAATTTTAAACAATGAAAACTCCTAGAAAGCAAAGTTTGCTCATTAGAAGTTCTCAATGTAACATAATATGTAATATTCAGAATTGATGTGGATTTTGATTAATTGTAAGTATCTCAAATTTGATAAAAATATTGTGAAGAAAAACATTATCCAATCATTACTAATGGAAGGAAGTCAGCAAACAGGAAGGAACAGAAAGTGAGTTTATTCAGAACACCTGTGGGCCTGTTCGACTATGCTAGGAAAGTATATTAACAAATAGTATTCTCAAAACTTTTTAGGTCTAAGAGGAAAAGTGAGATACAGAATAAATTAAGTGTTAGCTGAAGGTCATTTTTTTTTTTTTTTTTTTTTTTTTTTTTGGTTTTTCTCCGGTACCGGGAACCGAACTCACGACCTTGCGCTTGCCAGGCAGGCGCTTTTGCCGCTGAGCTAAATCCCCAGCCCCCTGAAGGTCATTTTAATAGTACTAATTTAGAAATATAGTGGAAGAAAGAGTTTTCCATTTCTTAATGAGACACAATATATGCACAGGAGATATGATTAGATATTTTCTGAGATTCTGTTTGGACACCTTCTTAATTAACTTCAATAAAAATGAACTTTTAGAAATGAGATTAATTCAACAAATCAATTGATAATGACTAATTAATTGATGTCAGTTATCATTTATAAAGCAGTTTGAAGATGGTGCATGCTATGGGTGTTAAGTAGTATTATTAAGATTATAATGATAAAGAATATAGATGAAAAATCTACCATGGGTAACATTTTAAAGAAATTTTAAATTATGGGCATTATAAAAAGATGACGTAGTATTTAGGAAGAAGTAGAAAGAGGTTTATTTCTTAGAATTCTTTTCTCTTTACCCTTGTTCAATTAAAGCTCTCTTTAATTTCTCTTTTGCTTCATTTCTAATTTTAGTAACTTAATCGAATCGTATTTATAAAGTCCCTAGAATATACCAGATGTTATTCTGAGCATTTGAAACTTACTAGCGAATGAAATAAGCAAAATCTTTTACTTCAGTTGGTTCACATTCTGTTTAAAGGAGCAAGCTGAAGATGTAGTCCAGAAATAAGAATTTCAGAGACAAATAAATAAACAATGAAAATAAGTAAGGACCACTTGTTAGAGGATGTTTGTGGTGCAATCAGGTTTCTACGTTTGTTAATCTCTTGTGAACTTTGAGGTTAGGCCTCTCAAAGGAGAAAGAGCCTCCAAAGGAGCCAAGAAAATATGAGAGCCCAAGTCAGCCATAAACTTGACAAATCTGAGAAAAAAAATGAATCGAAAACAACTGGAACTTGCTAAAGACGGGGAACGCAAAATCAAAGAGGTGGGCAAGGACATGTGAGCTACATTCGACTGTTAATGGAAGTTATTGGAAGACGGAGATTTGCAACTAATTTGATTTTGATAATGTTGGCTGAGTAGAGAATATCTTGTGGGCTTGTGAGTTTAGAAAAACCAGAAAGAACGAAGAGTTTTTATTTGCTTTTGTCTTTTTTCAAGGGCTTTGTTGAAGTATATTTTGCATATCTTAACACTCAGCCATATCACCTGTGCTAGTCAATGACTTCTAGTATCTTTAACAGAGAGTTTAACTATCACTAAGAATCAGTTTTAGAAGATATGTTGTCTCCCAAGACTCCTCATATACACTCAAAATTCATCATAGCCTCATTTTCTGTAGCTCATGGATCTACTTTCTGAATCCATATATTTGTTGTCTGTGAACGTTTCATACATGGATTCATAGTCTGTGTGATAAAAGAGCCCACAGCAGCTCATACCCAGATAATAGTAGGGAGAAAAGTTCTGGCTTGAGATTTTGAAGATAGAGCTGGTAAAACTGTTGAATTAGATATGAAGTTTGTCAAAAATATAAAGAATTTTAAGATTTGGAAAAAATGTGTGATTAGGTGGATTGTGAGCAAGTTCTGGGATACAAAACACATCTAAACCAATTTTAAAAACAGAAATTGTACAACTTCTCTCAGAGCACAGTGGAATGAAAGTAGAAATCCGTAACACAAAGCTGGAAAATCCAAAGATTCTTGGAGATGAATCAATGTATTTTCCAATGATACAAGGGTCAAAGACAAAATCTCATAAGAAGTATAAAATATTTTGAACTAAATTAAAATAAAAATAGTACCAAAACTAAGATCATTGTAATTAATTTAACATTCATCTAATACTTATTCTGTACAGTGCTCACCAAATTCAAATTTATGGGTAACATGCAATATATTTTTGTAAGTGTTTGTTTATATGCTTCCTATACTGGTATTACCAGCTAGATTGACATGATCTATATTTTACTCTTAAAATGTTTACAGTATGCCAGGTGCTATACATAGTAGTTTACATCCTTATTTCATACAGTCCTTGAAGTGTCTAACTGATATGTTTGGTTTCACCCACATTATAGAAGTGAGGCTCTGAGGATTATGGAATGCAGGTAATACTGCCAAGGTCACTGAATTAAAAGTAATGGTTCTAAGTTTTTTCTTCAGGCCACTGTTATTCCAAAGCTCTAAACTAGCTTTTCCTTTAATTATTCCAGGTGTGCATCTCATGTAGTTTTAATTATGTTTTATGCATCTGGAGAACATATTTGATGCCCTGTGCTGCTTTTGTATGCTCTCAATATTTAATATATTGTTAAGCATATGTTTATTTCTAATTAAACTCTAATTTAATTGAATTAGCCATATGGTCTTTGCTGCTTCATCATTAATTTATTTCTGTTATTGATTTAAATTTGGTAAAAGTACACATAATCTCTATCAATATAAACATTAAGATTTATGGATTATATGACTGAGTCAAAATAGTGTTTTAATAAAACACTTCTGGTTTATACCAAAAATAGTTCCTATAATGAATTATTTTTTCTCAAATTACACACCTGTAAACTTTTAAGGAAAACATTAGCACATATTAATGTTTTCATTGCACTGTATATCCAATGATGGTAAAAATTGCAACTGCAGATTAAATATACATGTAAATAAAAATCCACATGTTCTTTCCCTAGCACTTAGCAATTAATAAATGAAAGTGAACAATGTGTAATAATTGTCATCTCGACTCTGTTCCCCAGTGACAATTTCCTCTTGGTGAGTTTCTAGGCCAAAACCTTGTTTGATGTTTCATACAGCTGTGGAAGTGGTTTTGTTGTAGTGTTTTCTTAATTTTTAATTTTAATTTTTATTAGTTCATATTTGAATTATACAATGATTACATTCTGCTGTAGTGTTTCCATTTCTTCATCTTTATTCTGAAAGGTCCCTTAAAAAGACATTTTTTTTTTTAGAAGTGAAAAATTGTTCAGTGGACCTGTAAGTATCAAGGCCAAATGGCCAGTTATTAGAAATAATATGTAGATGCAAAATGACCATTGAAGAAAAACAAACTGATGTCTTTTTGAAAACAAGAAGTATAGAGTATATCCTAGTGTTTAGAAATAATAAGAAGAATTTCAGAGAAAAAAATTAGAACATTCACACTAATTGATTTTTTCCTTTGAATTTTTGATAATTGGTATAAATATTGGCAATAATAATCTTGATCAAAGTGGTTAACAACCAGGTGATACTATTTGGTTTGAAATGTATATTAAGTATACATGTTTATATTATAACCTTAAAAATGCAGTAGGAGGGGGCTGGGGATTTAGCTCAGCGGCAAAGCGCCTGCCTGGCAAGCGCAAGGTCGTGAGTTCGGTTCCCGGTACCGGAGAAAAACAAACAAACAAAAAAACAAACAAACAAACAAACAAAAAATGCAGTAGGAATTTTTGCTTAAAAGAAGTCAAGCACTGGGGCTGGGGATTTAGCTCAGTGGCAAAAGCACCTGCCTGGCAAGTGCAAGGTCGTGAGTTCGGTTCCCGGTACCGGAGAAAAACCAAAAAAAAAAAAAAAAAAGAAGTCAAGCACTTTAATAACCAAAGAATAAACAAATAGCACAAATCTAGTGTAATTAGAGATGAACACTGTTAGTTGAATATTTTAATATGATAATTGGGCTGGGGATATACGTCAGCAGCACAGCGCCTGGCTGGCAAGTTGAAGGTCCTGAGTTCTATTCTTTGTTGCAAAAATATGATAGTTAACACATATTTATATGTAATACCTAGGAAATAGTTTCAATTTTCACCATTGAAATAAGTAAGGTTAAATTATGTACATACTCTGATTGAAAGTGTTTAGTTACGTAAATTATCTTTCTCCCTCTCTCTTCATCTCATTGTGAATAGGTAGATTTTAGGTTTAATGGCATGCAAATATAGAGATTCTCTGAAATCTAGAGTTTGAGAATAAAAATCTGTCAGAGAATATAATTTAGAGGAAATTAGGGAGGCAAAACTTATGTGGCAAAGAAGTTTTAGGAAATTACGATAGAATGAATGAAAGATTATATATTGTTAGGTACATTAATATAACAAAATCTTTGACAAAATAGTCTATTATCAAAAAAGTGAAATAGTTCCAAATTTAGGCATTATCTGAACTTCTTCATCTTTAGAATGATGTGGAATATTCAGAAAATAGTGATTGTTATCCCATTCATTGTAAATATGTATATATTCTTAGGTGGCCCGGTGTGGTGGAGCACGCCTGTAATCCCAGCACTGAAGTCGCTGATGCAGGAGAATCGCCTTGAATTTGAGTAGAGCCTGGGTACGTAGTGAACTCAAGCCCAGCCTGAATTACACAGTGAAGTCCTGTCTCAAAAAAAAAAAAAAAAAAAAAGCATGTATATATTCTTAGGTTATTGTGAAAAACCAAGATGTTACAGTAAAATTTCTCAGAAATTTATCATTTCTTCATAACATTTAATAAGATGTATAGTGCTTAACAATGCTCTGAGAAATTTGCACCTCTATCCTACCCTCATCTCCACACCCTGGATTCCTTATATAAAACGGCCGTTTGAGATTTCTGCTTAAAATATTTCTCATAAATACTTCATTTTCCTCTGTCTCATCATGTATAAAAGCAACGCCATCTTTCTAAAATCCAGGTCAATCAACTGCTGCAGCCTCTGCACTGCCACCCTTTCTCCCACATTCTCTATCCAAGCACTACGCTCTCTTCAAGCACCTGTTGGGGGCAGTAAATTCTCAACTATATATTAATAAATACAAAACTCACTGACTTTTGTCATCTCCCATGCTACTAATTTGATCCATCCATTCTTGGTGTTTCCTTAATCTCTTCCTTTGACCTCTTTACTCCGTTATGTAGCAAACAGTTGCAGTATAACTTTGAAAACTTAACTGTATGTTTTTATGAGGAAAATTGTCATAAAAGATTACTAACTTGCTCACAATGAAAATCAAAGTCTTTCTGTGCTAACAGGACCTCTCCTACCTTGCTTTGTTCACTGTCACATTTTTTGCTGCGTTGTTAGTTTTCCATTTTGAACTAAGAATAATAAAGAAACCAAATCGAGAAGATAATCTGATAATATACATAACTCCATACACAATGTAGCTCCTTAAGCGCACAAGCCAATCTACGTATGTTGGTGCTCACCTAATCTCAGCAGCCAAGAGGCTGAGGCTGGAGAATCACTAGTGTGAGGATCCACTCAGCTGCATAATGAGGTCTGTGACAAAAACAAAAGCAAAGAATCTAACAATAACAAAAAACATATAGAAGCCAAAATGCTAAACAAATAGATACAAGCAAATATAATTTTATATAATATTGATTTTTATATACATTGAAGGACACTAGTTTGCAATGTTATGTAAGTTTTGATAGAGCTATTTATTCACCAACAAACTAAGGGAATAGTTTGGAAGTTTCTTTTTGATTTTGAATATAACTTATTTTCCTCAAGATGTAAATCAGTAGAACCATGTACTTTCTTCTGTTTAGCTACTTAAATTATTACTAAACTGTAGGAATTAAAGCACATGTTGGAAAAGCTGCTTTTTATAGAACTTTTTCTTCTAATAACTAAGATAATACATTTCCTTATGTTTTCATTTTCTTTCAAAATACTCAATGTTTATTCCACACTGAGTCACCATTGATGTAATATAATAGTATTCTGAAAAATAAAATTTCTTCTTGTTTTATGTGGAGACTGAGCCAAATGTACTACGCAATACAGACACATTTTGTAGGTTTATTTTGCTTCATTATATTAATGTAGTTCTAATAAAATTAGTATGAAGGGAATAAAAATGACACAAGAGTATCAGGAAGAGTAAAACAATCAGCATATTTGATTATTCACTAAATTTTCTGTCTTCCTGGTCTGGAAAGTTTTACTCTGTCCACATTTATTTTCTAAAAGTGTGGTGAAGTATAGAATTAGTGTCCTACCATTTTTAACTTAGAATGGATCATTCAGAAAAATGCAAGGCAGAAAATACTAATAATGATTATTTACAAAGAATGCAATGGGGCAAAACTGGGAAATGGTCCTCTGTCAAAAATATATGTTTTAGAGCAAACAGAGAAAGGGAAGAAGTGAGAAAGAAAAAGAAGGAAAAATGAGAGAGAGCACACTACTTAAGCCCCTGGGGTTTCTCTTGGGAGAGGCTATTATTTGTATTGATTTTAGTTTGCAAGATCTCTTTCCTCTCTCTCTGGCTGCCCACTATGTAATCCATAAATAATAAATGGAGGAGCAGTGAGTCATTCTTTAGACTGCAAGCCTCGCAACCCTCACAGCACATTAATCCACCAGTTGAGCCTCACATCAACTCTGTCATAAAATGTACTTCATTGTGGTATCAAGAATCTAGAACTGAAACTCTCTATTGGCTCTGAGGTTCTAACTAAACAGCCTACAAAGAACACAGTGAAAGAATTCTTGCCCAGAAACTGTCAGTTCTTATTGTGACGTGAACTTTAATGAATCTTCTTAAGTTTTTGTCTTCACTTTCTTTGCCCTTCTTTGCTTTGCACTTGAATGGTGACAATAACACAAGAGGTACTGTGGTTACATGTAAGAAACTGTGACATGTGGCCTCTTTCTGGATGCTTCTTATGAGAATCATAACATTTTCTCCAAGTAAGCTAATTTTTTTCCACATAAATCCCTGAGAAATGAAAAGCTTCATACTGTAAGCCAGGTAAATGAATGGCTAGGGTATAGGTCAAATGAAATTAAGACAAAAAGAGACTAATGTCAACTAAAAGATATCTTAGAATGTAACACCAGTAATTGGAAATTAATGGCAAGGAGGTTATATGACTCCCAGGAATTTTGGAGCATTGGACAGATGTGTGAACACTATTCTCGTTCTAGGAATGAACTATCCTTTTTTATGATTTTATTAAAATATTTTCCTGATAAACATGCAGAAAAAAACACAGAGAAAAGTGTACAGATCATCACTGTCCACCATCATGAATTTCAATATGTGAGCCCCAATGTCTCTTCAGCACCCAAAGGTAGAGCCAGAGGATTGCCAGCATCTCCAGTGGCCTCAGTTGCTGCCTCACAGAAATGTCCTTCAAGGGTTGACTTTCATCCACTGTGGCTGATTTCCTAGTTTTTAGTTTTTGTCTGTATTTTTGTGCATAGTGACACGGTCCTCCTTCTCTATAGCATGTGGTTGCTTAAACATAGTGCAAGTTGGTTTTTCATTTGGCTGTTAGTGAATAGCAAGGATTCTTTAAATTTCAGACTATTAAATAGTGCTGTAATAAGACATTTTGTGGATGTTCCTGAGAAACACGGATGCCAGTGATTAACTATGTGAATATTTGTTTTGGTGAATTTTGGCAAAGAGTCTAGTCGATACTGAAGGAGTTCCAATTTGAGTTGTGCTTAATATTTAGGGGTATTTTAGTTGTTTCACAGTTTTCTAACAGTTGATATTTTCTTTTTTCTTTTTACTTTTAGCTATTTTAGTACATAATATAATCACATTTTTATTTAGAAATTTAATTCACTTGACAAACTATCTTGTTTTGCAAAATGTCCATCAAGTCTTTTACTCAGTTTTTTTTGGTCAACTTTATTGATTTTTAAGAGTTGTATTCATGTACTGAATTCAGTTTAGCTTATATTTTAAATCATTTAATTGTCTTTTGATGAATAGAAGGGGTTTTTTGGTGGTACTGGAAAATCTAGAGCTTTCAAAATGAGCTACATCCTTAGCCATTTTTTAAAGTTTCTTATTTTGACACAGGTGTGGTGGTGCATACTTACAATCCCAGCTCTTGGGAGGCCAAGGTAAGATGACCACTTCGAGTCACAAGGCAGCCTAGGCTGCATAGTGGGTTGAAGACCATCCTGGACTACATAGTGAAACCCTGTCACAGAAAATTGCTTTTTAAAATTTTGAGATAGGGGGCTGGGGATTTAGCTCAGCGGCAAAAGCGCCTGCCTGGCAAGCACAAGGTCGTGAGTTCGGTTCCCGGTACCGGAGAAAAAGCAAAAAATAAAATAAAATAAAATAAAATTTTGAGATAGATTCTCGTTAAGTTGCTAAACTGTCCAGGAGGTGCTCTAACTTATAGTTGCTCTGCCTCAGCCTTCAGCTCAAATTTCTTAATGTAATATACTTTGCATTTGTTACAATTAACGTATTTGTAATGGATATACCTAAAGGATGTTTGTCTTCTCTAAGGTCATGTATTTGTTTCATGATATTTTCTTGGAGGAGCTCTATCACTTTTGTCCTGCTTACTTAGATCTATAATCCACATGTGAGACAGATTTCCAGGACTGATATTTAATTATACTAAATAATATAACATCCAATTTTTAGTATGGTGCAAAGTTTAATAAATCTACAGGATGCTATTCAGTGAATAAGTCTGTCTGGGTGCGATCAGGAAAGAGACATCATACAGTAATTTTTACCAGGAAAGTTTAATGTACGTAATTATTAACGAGAGGCCAAAACGATGAGGAATACATAAAGAGCACTTTAAAAAGCACAGGAATAACAGAAATAAGGAGCAGCCACTACAACTGTGGCTGACAAGACACCTTAAGGAAAAGCCCCACAGATGTCGTCCATTCGGATGAGGTCCAGACACTGTAGAGGGGAGGTGGCCACTGCTTATCCACAAGAGACCTGGTTGTGGTAGTGCTGCTACAACACACTTTAAACCTACTGCCGAGGGCCTGGGAAAGTTGTCTGAGGGATCCTTCTCACTGAAAAGGTTCTAATAGAAAACTGTCCCTGGAGGTAGAGGAAGTCCCTGGTAGATGATTACTGTTCCTCCTTTTGTACTGCAGGTGCCAGAGGCCTCACAGGAATAAGCTGCTCACCAAGAAGGAGCTGGGATCTGGGAAGGCCACATACACTGCAGGAGTCTGAGACACTCACCGCTACTAGACAGCAAGGCTTTTTATCCCTGGACAGTATCTATCCAGCAATCTCTACTGTTAAGCTTTGGTACCACCTTAAAAAAAGGAAAATATTTTAATGGCCCATATCCACTTTTGTAGATGATGCAAAAAAATTTACCTTGGAGCTAAGGAGTAATAAACTGATAACTACAGGGTTAATTTCTAGCTCAAAAATACACACAAGGTAAATATCCAGGATAGCTCGATCCAATCTTAGAATCAATGAATTTAGCCATGATTCACTTTGGAATGTAGATGAATTCCCACCAACAATGTGGCTCCTGAACAAGGAGGGTCATAACATGGAAAAAACCTACCTCGACATGTCTCAAGTATACTGTTCCTGGTGTCAGCATCTGCTATACCAGGAGGTGGGCACAGCTTACTAGTATATATTGTGACTAATCAAAAATACTCCACATCTAAAGTATCCATCACAGAGATAAAAGTTTAAGAAATCATTGACTGATAGTAGAAGCATTCTTTTTCTGCATATAATTAAGAAAAAAGCTTAAAATATTACTTTAAAAATATTACTTTAGTCACCAAAATATTGTGAATTTTTTCTACTTATATGCATCCTAGATTTATTTGGGGAAGGGGTTGCATGCTTCAGGTTAAATATTTTATTTGATATTATGATATCATGCCTACCTAGGTTTTTTTTCTGAGTTTGGCAATTTTACTTGCTAATTATTTCCCGTGTTATACCTGAATGCCAGTGTCATTCACTCAATATAATCACTCTGAATATATTGCTGTCTTGATAGCAAAAGTATTTTCTTTTAGAATTCTAATTGTTTAATTTCAATTCTTGTCTTTTTGGTAAATATAGAGGTATGTCTCTCCAACCTTGACATTGGTCTTAAGATTTCGGTCATAAACATCTAACTATTTGTACAAAAATTATGACTTATTGCGTTGCTGGCCACTCAAGTTCAACATAATCACAACCTTCTACTAAATAGATCCCCACCCAAAATTCAAATTTTTTATTAAGGAAGCAGTCAGTCATCCAGCTATCTAATCCATTCATCCTTAATATATTATCTTTATGTTTATTACTATCTAGCCTATAATATGTATTACATTTTCAAGATTTGTATATTTTCTATAAATGTGTATCTTTTATTCATATTGTCATTCTCTAGCACTAAAAGTACAAGGCAGTAAAAATTATATGGTATTTAGAATAAATTGTGTTTTGAAGAATTAAATAAAAGGCCAGAGGAGTAGAAGATTCTGCTGTCTTTTCACATTAAATCCAAGATATGTGATAAATTGTCATTAAATGCAGAATTTATTTACAAAGCATGCAGTAAGCATTTAGATCCAGGTGGCAAAAGGGAAATATTTCTAAGTATGAAAAGCAGTGGTTAAGCCTAAGAAGGATAAGAGGATAAATTCATCGTTAGAATCTCAGTTGAATAAGACAAAGCAAAAACAGGACTGAGAAGGAAGAGTGATCAGATACTTTACAAGAATCTCTAAATTAAGGAGAACTATTTAATCCTTATGAAGAGCTTGACAGGAAAATTCTCAAGACAAGGAAAAATAAATCTCCATAGAGAGGGGGAAAAATGCTGTGCATTAAAGCCAAATCTAAACATTAAATGTGGAAGTATACAATGTAAGTATAGGTCAGTGTCAATCACAGATAAATATTGAATCACAACTGATGCTTTTAAAGGGGGTCTGGAAATGGTTTACTGCTCAGATTTTTCTTTTGTCTAATTCTTTATAGAAATTTTTGGCACCATTAGAGTCTGCACAGAAAAACTAAAACTATTTCTGTCTGATCAGAAATATATGTACCTACAAGAAACTTGGTTCCCAGGAGGATAAATAAGATCTTGAGGTCAAGCATAACTCAAGAAGTCTATGAATGTGTGGAATCTTTTATTTACTTCTCTGAGTTGCCTCCTGAACTTATGTACGAATTATTTATCTTTTTGTTTCAAAAGTGCAGACTGAAAGGAGGTTAAGTAACTTACCAAAGTGTAGGAGCAGTTCAAGCCTAGAATACTGATAAGAAGTCTAGAATGCCTGATATATTTATAAAACTATTTATAATTTTATGTGGCATTTTAGACAATTTCAAATAGTCATGCTCATCTCTACATACCTTATTAGAATGATATAATGTTAAAATGTATTGTCCTTTTCAATTCTTAATTATTAACTTCTTTTGTTATTTTTAGTGAACAGAAATATCTTTATAATCTGAAAATCATGCCCACTCATGTAGATATTAATAACATTTAAAAAATTATGTATATTTGTTAAAAGTCTATTGGATCCCAGGAAAAAATATTCAACAGATATATTTCTTAAGTTCACACTATTTGTTCGGGCTTTGGAATCTAACTTCCTACTTTGGATTTCTAGCCTTAGTACTTACTATCTGTAAAAACTTGGGGAAATTATTTCATTGCTTTAATCTGTGAAATGGGTGGTGGTAGCATTATGGACAACTAAGTTAAATAGAAATATTATAGGTAGTGGGATAAGGCTGGGCCCTTGAAGGAGCCAGTGTGGAAGATGAGATGCTTTGCAACTGTGGGGGAGAAAGGCACCTCCAGCTGAGAGCCAGATCTCAAGACAACAGATGAAACAAATGCACCCATGTACTTCCCTAAGGATGAGTATCAGGGATTGATATTCTAAACAGGCAGTGATCACCTTGAGGAAGCCAGAAAGACTCACTAACTCAACCCCTACAGGAAGAGCCCTTGTTCTGTGTTCATGCCTGCTTGATACAGGACTCGCTTTCTTATTTGTTCCCAATTTAATTAATTTTTCCTGAGCACTTATAATCTTATTGGTTGATTATAGTTTTGCTCCATCTCATGCCCACCCTGCAATTTCCCATTTTTCTTACCTTGGACCTGCCTTGGGTTTTGGATTTGCTCTATAAAATTCCATAGAAAAGACAGTCATTGGCAACTCACTGGGGCCCACTTCTGTCTGACTCTCTCTCAGACAGAAGCTTTATTTCCCCCCAATGAATATACACTCTTAAACTCTGCTGTTCCTAAAATTCATTCTTCAGTTTTAGAGAAGACATCTAGCAGGTTGGAAGTTTCTTTCCCCTACATCAGTAGCATTTATTTCATTAGGGTATTATGAATGTTAAATGATTATGACTTCTGTGAAGGACTTAAAGCCGTATCTTACACACTGTTATGTTTGAATGAATAAGAATCTGTTTAAGTAAGGTGTATTACAGCAAATAACAATGCATAAGAAATCAGAACCATTTTAGCATGATATTTTACTGTTATATCAAGTACGTGATTATTGATGGTTTGAGATGTTTAGAAATCATCCTAGGACCGTGCCCTGAGATTTCCCCTATGAAATTCCCTGAGCATCTGCTTCTCTATCATCTTTTCTTCTGCAGTTACTTTGTCAGCCAGTTTCAAAAATGACCAGAGGAATTCTCGTGTACACCACTCAAATGAGGATAGCTGGATTCCTTTCCTTTTCTCACTTCACCACCCTCTAGGCAGAGCTTCAACCTTTCTATTCTTACAAGAAACCCAGATCACAATGTCACTGTATCCAAAGAGACCACTAATAAAGATTTCTTAGAATGAGAACATAGATGTTAATAAAATATCAACTGTCAGAACTCTTTTGACAGATATGTCACTCTTAGAGATATAAAAGAGCATTTATGATTTAAAAGGACAAAGGAAAGTGAGGAATTGAGCCACTCCCTTTACAGGCAATGATGCGTTTGTAACTTCTTACCTTACTTTGCAATGAGTTGGTGGTCTTACGGCTGCAGCCCTTAAGCTTAGTTGTGTTTGCTGAAGTAGGGAAACAGAGGACCCGCAGAGGACTTGCAGCATGATCACCAGCATTCCACAGCGGTCTGATTTCAGGGTCTGCCTTTTCATCTCTTCTGCATCCTGAGGCCACCATTGCTGGCTCAGCACCTGAAAACAAGCAAAGAAAACTACAGCGTTATCTCGAGGTAGGAACATACAAACAGGCTTGTCATACATCCTATGAGTCTGTCATACATTTGTGTTATTATCCCTCCCTGATGCTTTCATGAAAAATTTTATTTAAAAAAATTCAGGTTTTCTTTGTTTTAGAGCTAGATTGAGACCTCACACCTACTCGGGTTATGATGGAATAATGATGCCTAGTCGGTGACAGGCCAAGTAGAATAACACAAAAGAACTCAATTTGTAATATTCTCTTCATGGACTATAGGTATATTTTTCTTGAATTTCTACTGGGAAAATCTAAAGAAAAAAATTCCATTTTTTTGTGATTGACCAGATGAAGGCAACGTGAGTCTGAAAGGTGCAACTTTGCGCACAACTATTCGCAGTACCTTGTGATGCTTAATAGAGAGCCTCAAATCAAAACCAAGGACATTTCAAAGGGATAAAAAGCCATTGAAATTGTTCATTCCCCATTGCTAATTCTAAATATTGAGCTTTGATATTGTATTGTGGTTTTTCTTCTGTTATAGAAGTAAAATAAACTGTATTGTTAGGTTTTTTCTTCTCTGCTTGTAAAATCCGATAAAGCCACTTTTTAAGCCTCTTCTAAAACTATTCCATACGAGCGTATCTATCTTTTCCCACCTTTGAAAATGCATGGAATCCTTGGGTTAGATCAACTCAATAAAAGATTTAGCCCTCTTGGCATTATCACTACAGTTCCTGATCCTTAGGAGGCCTATGTTAGAGATAATGGATACCCAGACAACTTGTCAGAAGATATTTGGCATTCCAATAGAAACTGTTAGGCCAGTATTAACTGGATGAAACCTTGTACCCATCAGAAATCTATTCCACTAAAAAAAAAAAAATCCACCCAATTTCTTTGAGAAGTTTAGCAAAAAGTTTAAAGTGAAGTACTAGTTTCTTTAGGTAGTTTTAAATCACAAAATGTCAGAGCACAGAATTGTTTGCATTTAATACATATCCTAGATTGACAATGAAAATAGAGCAGATACTAATATTTGACTAAGAATAAATAAGTCAGCCCTGATTGTAATGTGATTTCTTTTAAGAATATACCTTCCTTCAAAAAGAATGAGGGGTTCTGTAATTTAAACAAACATTGAATTCGAATGGTATTTTGGATATTTGCCCTTTAGTGCCTTAAGGAGCAATTCATGATAATTTCCTTCACTCTACAAATAAGGAAACACTGGGACAAAATATAGGAAACAACAATTTCCTGTTACACAACTCCAGGCAGTGCAGCAACACAGTTATTGAGGGAAAGGGGAAAATAAAGCTAAGTCCTAGGGCAGCCTCTCTTTCTGATCAAGGGTGATACGCACAGTGTAATGTGGGGAGGAACTACCCTACCAATATTCTGCAAATTTCTCTGAGTGGATGAAACTAAAACTGATGTTGATGGAAACTTCACACAACTGTAATGTTTGTGTTAGAGTAGCTGTGAGGAAGAAAGGGCACAGAAAAAAAGTTTAAAAATATAAAGGTCACTGAGGCTTTGACTCAATATCTATCAGCATATGCTCTGGCTTACACTCTGCAGGGCCAAGCAAGAAAAACTTGGTAAAAAAAACAATTCCCACACTATCATAGAACTTTAGAGGTGGTAAGGCACAAGTAAAAGAATCTGTTAAACATCTGAGCCACAAGGTAAGATCACTCAATTCCCATATCTTAGGAGTAGAGCTGAAACTGGCTTTACCGTAAAAATATTGGTCTGCATGTGCTGCTGTCTCCCACGAAAAAATTAGTACATACATATTTCTGCAAATGCAGAAAAAAAGGTAAAACTGACTATGGCTGAAATTTCTGCTAGAATAAAGTCTATCATATGTTACAGTATGCAGTAAAATCAAACAAACTAGTTTACAGCAAACAATATTCAGTATCCACTTTAAAAACACAACTGTGCTGAAAAGTCAGAAATTGTAATCTATATCAGAAGAAAAATCCCTCAAGAAAAAAATACTTTCAATGGCAAGAATGATGGCAATGTCAGACTGGTTAAAAAAAAAATCATGAAGTTTAATTTATACAATTAATTTTCCCTCAATGGGATTAATGGCAAATTAGACCCTAAAGATTAAATCACTGGTGGACTAGAATATTTTATCATAACATAAAATATTTAAAATCAAGCAAACAACTGGAACAAACAAACAAACATCAACATCACAAAACTGAAGGAAAGGAGGAAGGGAAGGCTAAGTGGCTCCGAGGACAGTAGTACACTTGCAATGAAGTCATAGAAAAGGGCAAGGAACACAGAACATATTTGAAGGAAATATTTCCAATATTATAAATTTGATCAAAACCATAAACTTGGAGATCTATGAAGCACAAACTACAAGTAGTACAAAAACAAAGGAAAAATACTCTGAGTCTCCACCTCACACCAAACACCTGGAGTGTAAGTGATGACACAGCCAGGACAGATTCACTCAGCATGAACCGAGGAACAGAGATAAAGGTTCCCACAACTTTCTCTGTAAAGTTATAAAGCTGTACAATGCTGGACAAAGAACCTTCAACTTGGAATAGTGAAGCCAGCGAAGTGAAAGCTGAAGGCAGAGTAATGGACAGGAGCAAGGCTGAATGATCTCTTTGTCACAATGCTTAAACTATAAGAAATTTTTAAGAAAGTTTTGCAGGCTGCAGGAACATAATACCAATTGGAAACTATAACTATACAGTAAAGTTAGAACACTGAAAATAATAATGTATAAATAAACATTGAATACTTTCCCATAGATTAATATCAATTGAAGGATAATTCTTAAAATACAGCATTTTTTTGTGGTTTATAATATAAAGAGGCAAAGCCTATAACAATAGTAGAACAAATGACTGGAGGAGAAGTGCACGTATATTATTGTAGATCTCATGTGTACTCTTGCATTTTATGGAACCAAATTATGAATATAAAAATATACATATTGCAATGTTAAATTAAGTAGCATACAATATTTTAAAACTCTGATTTTAGAACAAACAATCCAGTAGTAAACATAAAATGTCATACTAGAAGGATAAATTCAGCAAGAAGCAACAAGGCAGTGAAGAAGTCAGCAGAGTTTTTAAAAAGCCAGTGTTCTAGAGATAAACCCAAATTTATGGGAAACTATTTTACATATAAATCATTTAAAAGAAAATTTCACAAGGAGAAAACATATGAGTTCCAGCTCCGTTCTCTTCAGAATAACTTTATTCTCAATATAATGGAACATGGTTACCGAGGAAGAGAGAGGAAGCAGGAACGAGGGAGCGAGGGAAGGGAATATTTGAGGAATCCTACAAACATCCGCATAATTTTCCAAGATTAAAAAGTAAAATCAGTGATAAAATAACGATTTCATGTATACCTCTCATCATTTTAAAGATGTTACAGCTAAATTAATACCAAACTAGACTTCCAAACATTTCTTTACTCATTACTGAAGCTAAAACATCTTCAGATATGCAAATTTTCTGAATGATATTTACAAAATGTATAAAAATTAGTAGCCAGCTTTTCTAAATTACTGATTCCTTCATTATTAATCTTTGACACATACTTTATTTGTTTTTACAGGACCATTGTGTCTTCATTATTTAAAAATTATCTTTAGCCAGGTGTGGTGGCACACACCTGTAATCCCAGCACTCAGGAGGCTGAGGCAGGAGGATTGTTGTAACTTCTGGGCCAACCTGGGCTACAAAGTGAACTCAAGGACAGCCTGGTCTGCATAGTGAGACCCTGTATCAAAAAGACATAAAAAAAAAAAAATCATTGATAGTTGTTGATTTTCCCCTTGAAAGGCCTGGAGATTTGCTTTCCGAAGCTATTTAAATGGTGTTGGCTAAGGAGACATTTGGGGCTCAGCTAGTTTTTGCATTTTGATCCCTAAAATGGATCCCAAATAACAATAAAACTATCACTTCTGATTACATTACTTGCGCTTTCGTTCTGAATGCTGACCTAGTTTGGATCTAATATGGCCTCCTTCTCGCCCATGCCTCTTCTTCCCTGGATGGGAGCTGCGACTGAGGGCCTGTCTTCAGTCTGGTTGATTAGTGATCTGTGTCACCAGAGATGGGGGTCTATGCTCCGTCAGGTGAGAGTCATAAACATTTGCCCATCACTGATCTTTGTTTATTTCAAATTATCTATTACAGGCATGCAGACAGACCTTGGAAAGTAGGTAAGTGTGACTTTTGTTCTGTGTTCCCTTTAACAGTGTTCAAAATTATAAAAAAAAAGACTACTTCTACAAATTCCAATCTATAACCGAGAAAAAGATTTTATTTCCCATTGTGTGAACTGGAAATATCTCCTACCTATGGAATATTTTAATACATTAGACTAAAGTGTTATTTCTCAATGAAAAAGTGTTATTGTATTGCTTTACATACATTATCAAATATGAAGAAAGAGAACATTACTAGAGCAGATATAAAAACATTTTATAACAAAGCTAAATAAGCTTCTTAAACTACTTGCACGATTTTATTGACCAAATGAGCTAGTATTATTTCCATACAAGGTTAAAAATCTGGAAAAATGCAAACTTGTGTTCAGCAAAATTTGAATTAAGATATCAAAATTCCTTCTCCCATCTAGAGCTTTTATGTTAATTTAAATTTCCAAGATCCTTCGCTATATTTGTGATTTTACATGAACTTAACAGAGCTAACCTATGAATAAATTATGAATACTTCCATAATTTTTAATAAGATTGAACATTACAACAGTGATGATCAAGAATTTTTACACAAAAATACATATATGTGTATGTGTATATGTAAATTTACATATTACATAAATTTTCCCCTACATAATAATAAATATGTACTTTTAATAATATTGTAAAATAAAAAGTATCACAAAATGCTTATAAAGTGACCATGTCTCTGGGTTATTTAAACAAATGTGCTTCTTTTAATTTTTGCTACTCTAACTGATAAAACTGAAAGATGAATGGTTATAGATTGTTACTGTCTGTGTATCATTTATATTGCTATGTTCTTGTGAGCTTTATTGGTCTTTAAAGTGCTTATATAGACAGATATGGTAGCGCATGCCTGTAATCCCAGCACTCAGGAGGCTGAGGCAGGAGGATTTTTGCAAGATCAAGACCAGCCTGGGCTGCAAAGTGAGCTCAAGGCCAGCCTGAACTGCATAGTGAAACCCTGTCTCAAAAAAAAAAGAAAAATATAAATAAAATAAATAAAATAAAATGCTTATATATTAGAGATAGTTCTCAACCAAGATTCTAACAAAAGTTATTTTAGCTAAAAATTAATGAGTAAGACTATATTAGGATCTGCATATAAATGAGTATGTATGAGAAGTAGAGGATGTTGGTTTTATGTTAAAAGAATAATTTTGTTTAGAGATAAATATCTTCTTGTTACAAATATGAAAGAGGAGGGGCTGGGGATTTAGCTCAGCGGCACAGCACCTGCCTGGCAAGCACGAGACCATGAGTTTGATTCCCGGTATGGGAAAAAAACAAAAAAAAAAAAAATATGAAAGAAGACTGAAAATAAAATTTAAATTAAAGTGAAAGATTGTAGGAAGTTTGCAGATGGAAGAAACTTCACGTCCTCTGTTTATAATAATGACAGATACTTACCCTAAAAACCTACTAGAGAAGGATAAACTTTAGCAAATTTGCTCATTTTTGATAGGTGTTTTCATTTAAAAAAGAGTATATAAGTGCTTAATGTTACATACAAATCATAGCAATGAAATGTTAAGATGTGTATTGTCCCTGTTAAAATGATAAATGCTTATTTGTGTATCCAGCTTGCTCATAGGAAAACTTGCTCTGTCCCCTATCTATACTCTTTCTACTTGTCAGGGATTTTACCCACATCCAAGTAACTTGCTGTGTTTCATGCAGGCTGTTTTATATTCTTGATTAGTTAAAATTTATAAAAAATTAGGTAAAAGTTGCTCACTTTTGAAAGAACTAAAGTCTCATTATTATGGTGTTTTCTTGTATCTGCCATTTTAAATTATTGTACTGATTCTCACAGACATAGGTAGCAATATACAATTTTTAATTGTTATTAGGAACCTATTCTATTATTTAATTACATTACCCACTGTCCTATGCTAATTTTTCTGATTTTATTTTCCCAAGAGATTGTTTAAATTAAAAAGAAAACTAATAACGACTATTTTTAAATACTTTACCTCTCTTTAAATATTTCTAGATGGGTATGTTCACTCATTATATAAGTAAAAATGCTAGAAAGAATAAAATACTTTTCATCATATGCTCCATATTTCTTACTTAGCTCAGCAAGCAAGTGGATTCATGAAAAGAGGAATCATATTAAAAGAGAAGCTCTCCCTTTTTTGCATGAATTTTATTCAGGTAAATTGTCACTCTGTGTTACTAAGGTTATATAAGGAAGGCTCTGAATATTTACTACTACCCTTCTGCTCATAAAATGTTTCCTATTCTTTCCAGAAAAAAAAAAAATATA
>NW_004955403.1:28657872-28690024 GCF_000276665.1 Chinchilla lanigera
AACTTGCAACGATCCTCCTGCCTCAACCTCCGGAGTTCTGGGGTTACAGGCGTGCGCCACCACGCCGAACTTTCCAGAAAATATTAACAAGTTATTTTCAAATCATTCATTATTTTGCCGGTACTAATTGATTTTACTTTCTTCACTCTTGAAGTTTTTGGTTAGTGTGATAGATCACACAGCCATTCAGTCTTACCACCTGTAGGAGATTTCTGTTTTCTCCTGCTTTCCAAAGTCTCTGCTAAAAGCAACAGGCTACATATTTTTCCACCATCAATGTCAGTTTCAAAGCTTTCTGGATAGATGTGCACCAGTTAGTCTCAGCTACTGACACTTCCAAGAAAGAATGACGCGACAGTCCTCCAAGTGGGTATCACATAGCCAAATGCCAGACTGTGGCCATGGATCAAATCAATGATTCAGAGCTTACTTTTATTCAGATGTAAAAGATGTCATGGCCACAGACTACAAACCTAACATCTACTTGAAAAAAAGTTAATAAAGTGAGAACATGTGACCGAATATTTAATAATAGTTGGTTGATGTTATTTTGAAATTTTCAGGGTTTCTTTTATGGATACATAAGGAAGTTAGGAAGAAAACTTTTATTGAACTTTTTCACCTTCAGAGACAATGTAGTTATACCAGCAAAACAACAAACTTCTTCCCTACATTTTAAAAATTATACTATAATTGATACGTCAATTGCCCGGTGTTTGAATATTTTCTAATGTCAGTGTAAAAAATCATTTTATTTACTCTTGTATGTTGAATATTGCAGTGCAGTTTGGACTTTTAGTCTGGAATCAGTGCTTAGAAAGTCCTCTCAGGCAAATAGTTTACTAATATTTCTATAACTAAAAATGCCCCAGCCTTATAGGCATTAGGAGAAGTCATTTTTCTCTTAGGTAAGTGACTTAGCCAAATATGTAAGAGCCATCAAACCCTATTGATTATACTGTAGATAAAACTTGCTACATATAATTTCTAACATTTGATATCCTATGTATCTAATTTAATGGAAAGCATTACTACTATTAACTACTGTTCCTCTTATGAATACTACTAATGCATTCTTGAAGTGGTCAAATATATTAAGCATACAATCTTAGTTTTCTTTCAAAGTCTTTAAAGGAAATTATCATTTTGGTATTAGTTATTTGACACTAGGACTTTGATATGCACAAGGTAAGTCAGGAGAGTACCAACACATTCTGATACCCACATGTAAATAAATCAATCCAAAACACTGTGAGACCAAGCATTTTCGTAGTAAAATAATCTTTTAAGATAATAGTAAACACAGAGAAGTTTATTAATTAAGGAAAGAAATCTAAACCTTGGAAATGAGCAAAGATATAACTCTTATTTCTCTAACTAGCTGATGAGAACATTATCTCATTCTCTACATGTTTTTGCTTACTTATTATTGACTATTCATTAAGCTATTTTATAGCTCTGTAAAGGTAGAGGTTAATTTATCGAAAACAGAGTAAGAAATATCATAGACTCTTGTCTGAGAACTATGTAAATGAACTGAGTCTTGCCATATTGCTTTACAAATTGCATCTGTCCAAGGGAAAGAAATCAGAGCATAGTTATAGTAGTGTTGCTTTATGGTGCATTGAGTTTTGTATGTGGTTTTACATTTTCTTATTCTTATTCTCTTCTGTTTACTGATCACATGTACCTTACCTTTTAAAACAACCTCATCATCTGGTTGTTTCCTTGTCTAAAGAATAAAGTATGTCTTTGACATGTGATCACTTAAAATGAAATATTGGTGTCTATAGTTTTGTTTGTTGGTGTAGTAGAGTCTAATATTTTATATAATAATCTAAATTGGTACCACAGTTTAAAAATGTAACAGAAACTTAATTAACTAAACATTTAAAATTATACCAAATAGTTTTCAAAAATCTTTGAAAAACTATTAACGTTTGACATATTTATAAATAAAAAACAACTTGTTGGCTGAATGTAAATAATGCTTAATCAAGAGTTATTATGTGTTTGAATCTCTCCAGCAGCTCTGGCATTGAGGGAGAAAAAGGTTACCTGAAACATCATTAGCACACTGAATAACAACTAAAACAAGTCTCCTGGGAACATATAGGAAAGCAGGTCAAATAAGCTAAAGCTTAGACTGATGAATTACTGAGCTAATTTTGCTAACTTAACAACCACCTTTATGTTGTTAAATGTCTAACGTCCTTGGCCTTCGCTAGTGCATATGTTTCTCTCTCAAATGCTTAGCCCTGTGTCTGTAGCAGTGATACCAGAAGTTAGTATACCTGCCTAAAAGCCATCCATGTATATGTAGCCTTCTCTCTTTCTCTCTGTTTTTTTTTTTTTTTTTTACTTTTTTTCAGTACTGAGGATTGAACCCAGGGCTTTCATGCAAAGCTACCTCTCTAGCATTTTTAAATTTTGTTACTTAGAGACAGAGTCTTGCCAAGTGACTGAAATGACCAGACTGGGTTTACATTTGCAATCTTCCTACCTAAACTTTCCAGAGCGTTGAGATTACAGGTATGAAATACTGTGCCTGGCTGTGTAGCTTTATTTTAAGCTCACTAGTGAACTAGACAGATATTACATATAAAATGGTCTAGAAAATGAGCAACTCAGACAAAGGTACAGTGGAGAAATAACAAAGAATAACTAATATTACTCCCTCTAGAATTCCCTTTCTTCCCCTGCACCTTATAACATAATAGGACCAGCTGTTAACTCTTGGATACTCCAAAAGCTAGGCACCAAAAATAGACTGTGGTATTTTCCTCAATATACTAAGCCTTGTGAGCACAGTTGTTCAGTGTACACACATGTAAACAAACATTTGTAAGATTGAAGGAACAAGAAAATTCCTCAGGAGGGCTGACCATGAAAGAGCTATCAATCTGAGAATGCATGTCACATTCCTCAATGCAACAAAACTTTCCTTAATCTGAAAACACAAGCATGAACTTTGCTTTCTCTCTTCCTGACTTAAAACTGACTGACCGACATCCTGGGTCGCAACACTGTACTCACGGACTCAGCCTTCTCCTTCCCTTGCCTAAAAAAATCAAATTAGATTGATCTCTTGGTGCCAGAGTCCGCATATTCTTCCCATTCATCTGGGTGAGAAGAGATGAGGCAACCATTTATGCCCTAGGCCTGAGGACGTTTAGAGAATCTGCCTGTCTCTAAAGAGAAAAATCAAAATCTAACATCTCAAGTTCCATTTTGTGGTGCTAGTTGCAATAATAATAAATTATAATCAGTCTAAATAGTGATTCTGTTTTATTTTTTCTTTTCCTGTGAGTACTACCAAAATTTTCATTGATGCTTATTTTTAATTTTTTTTTTTATCTGTCTGTTTGCTTTGAATCCACTTTCTTTTTCCTCTGTTCCACTGATAGTCATAATTTAGTCCAGGGTTACGGCACTGAATGGAAAACCCTGAGATGGTCAGTAAGAGAGTCAATCATAACAGCCCAGCCCACACATGCTGTCAGTGTCTGTTTCATTCTAGTAGAAACTCCTTCAGCGAAGACACCACGCATTCCATTATTTTTGTGTCTCACAGACTGCCTAAATTAGAAATTGGCACACACTGGGAAAATCTAAGGCTCACAATGAATAATTGATTGATTCTGATGCTCTAATACACATCCATATTTGCTTCCGGGAAGTAGTTTAGTTGTTCAAGGATCAAGTTCTAGAATGAATAATTAATCATTTATCAAATGTCTCAAAAGGCAAGGTCAAATGTGATAGAAAGGATGAAAGCCATTAGGAGATTGTTGATATGCACACTAATCCATTTCAGAAGTGTCAGTTTGCATTTGTTAGTGGTTAGTCTATCGGGCACTGCAGATTGCAGCTTTATCAGAAGATCTACTTTTCAACACTTCATAAGGAGAGGCCAGAGAGGAAAAGAGCAGCAGACACCATCCTAGGTAAATCTTCCTTCCCTGGCTTTTTGGAGAATCTCTTACTGTTGCTTGTTGTTTTAAGGTGATTATACATGTCTTGTCCCTAACAGAGTCTTCTAGTAGTCTTGTCACAGGGTACAAGAGGTCCCCCAATGTGTAGGGTGGGACCTTGACTCATCCCACTCATAGAGCAGGTTGCAGGTGCACTGACCCTCATCACAGAAAAATGATTTTCAAGATGCCTCAATAAGAGGCATAAAAGGACTTATTAGACAGAATTTTTAAAGTACATCTTTGAAGAATTAGAGTCCAGGCCCTCAAACATCAGAGAGACATGTTACTGTCTGTGGCTGGGAATATTTAAATGTTTTTGGTGGTGGAAATCTGGAGAAGTTGTGAACCTATGGAAAGTTTGGGCTTTGTTAGCAAGAAAAAGAACATGGCCCATGCACAGGTAGAAATATACTGGCTGAATTTACAGATGAAAGGCTGGCTCATTTGATAGGAGAAAAATGAAGGCCTAGTCCACTGTATTTTTTAAGATGAGAGATCTGAGGTGTTTTGCCTAGGAACACTGTTTCTGAGTCTTAAACTCAGCTGTGTGTTCTGTACTTGATCAACTGAACTAATTCAGAGACTTACTAATCTGTAAGGGATTTGAGTGTAATGGGCATGGACGAAAGAAGCATACAAAAGCCTGGAGCATGGAGGAGGACAGTTTTGGGTAACTTTGTGTTCTGCAGTTGAACTTCTCTTAAAAGTGAAATTTTTAAGTTATGATATTTCCTTGTCTCCCAACTTTATGCCTTCTATCCTATCTCTCTCCTTCTCTCTCTCTCTCTCTCTCTCTCTCTCTCTCTCTCTCTCACTCTATCTATTTATCTATCATCTATCTAATCTATCATTTATTATCTATCCTCTCCTTCTTACACAATAATAGGAGTTTTAGTTAAGTCCAGCGCTGACCAGAAAAGTGCAGTGTTATCCATCCACCTTTGCAGCCAAGCATTGCAGTGAGCTTTCTTTCCATGACTAAGAAGTGAAAATGACACATGGATATAAATGGAATATACCCTTTTTTTAGGTTGTGTTCTTAAACATATAGGTGGTCTCTTCTTTTTTCCCATGTACTTTCTCTTGGTTGAAATGTAGACTTTGACATCTTGGACAAGGCTTAATGAAGAACACCATAGGAATATTGGGCTGGTAAGACAGAAAATTGTTCCCTTAATACATTTTTCTAACACAACCTTTATATTACCCTTGCATGTACTATCTGTGGAGTGTTACATGGAATAAATGATAGTAATAAAAAATTCTATTTAATGGCAACCATTACCAGTAGATGCAATTCTTAGGAACAGACACACTTACACTCTAACCAATTACTAGATAAGCAAATTTTAATACCATCAAGGAAGGACCTTAAATCCCAAAATCACTTATGACAAACAAAAGTGGTCTGAAAACTACCATTTTGTAAATTTTGAGGGTGTGTTTATTTTTTAAAAATGTTTTTCTCTGAAACATCTCCCTATTAAAATTAGTCAAATTTAGTTCTTTTGATGTAAAATATCTTTAAACCCTTTATAAACTATATCATAAACACTAAAACCTCCCAGTTCTTTTCAGCATAATAAAACAAAAATTTCTTTATTCATGGAGCATTTGCTGCTATTAATTTGCATAAATTTCTTTTCCCCATACCTGATGAGCTCTTTTTTCATCTTGGTGAAAGATGTAATGATAGATGATGTTTTGTGGGGAGCCTGATGAATAGGGCAGGAGCATCAAAAGCAATATCTGTAGTTTTAGAAATTGCACAGCCTAATCGGCTAAACGGTGTTCACCAGATACATGCTCCTGCAGGGAGTAAATCTGCCCTCTCCTGTGTGCTGCTTGGCGGAGTTATCATTCAGGGGACCTGAACGCTACAAGAAGATAGCGCCACAATAAGGTCACCTGACTGAAAATGAATTCAGCTTATTTCTTCCTCTGTTCCGGTTGGCTGGTTTGCTCAGTTCACTGCCTTCTAAGTCTGCTTAGAGAAAGAAAGGAGAAAACCATTTCTGAATGTAATTAGGGCCGTATCATGGTGACTTTGAATATTAGAAAAAATGACTTGTTTCCAGTAATTTTTAACTTTTTTATTATTATTAATTTAGCCACCCTGATTTAAAAACAACTCTCCCAGTCATTTCACTAACAGGCTTGATCGTAAATTTGTTTCTAATGTCTTTATGACCCCAGAAAGAAGAGATGAATTGAGCTGGCTTAATTGTCTGAAACACCGCTGAAATGCAATGTGGGTGATTTAATCAGCCTGTGGCACTAATGGAGTTAGCACTTTGTCCACTAGGAAACTGCGCGTTCTTTCCCTGAGTTTCTAAGCATTGCTTATTGCTGTATGTAAGGCACTTTTTTTAGTTTGTATGTGGCCTTGTATGGCAAATTAAAGGGGAAAAGTCTACAGAGTATGCATTTTAAAATTGAAATAGTGGCAGTTTTTAAAAATCACTGAGGTACTGGGACAAAGTTAAATGGCATTTCATCCTTTGTTATAGTATACTTTCAGTGACAGGCTATTGCATTTTTTTAGGCCACTTATTAGAACTGACCACATTGAGCTCACTTTGCATCATTTCTTCAAATAGTAATAAATAAATGAAACTTGATATTTGCCAGTGTAAAGAGGGAAGGAAGAAAACAATTAAAGTATCATGAGTTGTTACTGAATGTGGGCATGATGTTTTCAGTACAAAGATAGTATGCACAGGTTGGTAAGGTATCTGTCCTCATGGTAAGTTCAGATTGTCACACCAATACTGCTTCACTTTCTCTCTCTGACAGCTCCTGATTTTGACAACTTTGGTAAATTGTTTAGCCAGGGATGATCCTTAGATTTGAGATAGGATTCACAGCATCACCTACACATGAGGTTGTGCAAGGCAGAGGTTCTGTGCTTCGCTTTCCTCACCCCACATGCTCTGCTCCAGTTTCCACTCCACCCAGTAGAAGCCGCCCTGTCCCAGTGATGTCAATCTCTGCCATCCATGGCGCCTCCTAAATAGTGACTCCAGGTTCAGAGCCTTCCTCCTTCCTAAAATCCATTTGAAGCAATGGGTTCTAATGCATTGTCTTCCTCAGTAGTTAGAACTGGGTAATAATACATATGGAAACATTTTCTTGGCCAGCACTGCAAACCAGTACAAAGGTATCTCTAGTTAACTGTACATTTTGAACCAAAATACTGGTTAGTAGATTTGCTTTATATTTCATTTATGAAGTAAGGCTGTATTCCCACCCTGACTTTCTTACTTTTTTCTACATATTATTTTACATAAATATGTAATACACACATTTGAATGCGTTTTCAATTGTCAATAAAACCTAGTAAAACAACTACTTTAATGTCACAACAATAATTTTGTCATCTCTCTGCCTAAATTATTACTATTTTATTATGACTTTAAGTGAGAACTATAAAAACTTATTTTTTAATGAAAAGAGATGATATATCCTGGCCAATATGACAATTTCTACCTGGGGAATGCGGCTGCCTGTGCCTCGAAGTCTGCTGCGCATAGGTAAAGTTTGGGTGCACCAGAGTTAAGTGCAAGCGTGGTCAAGTCTGATCAAGGTGGAACACAACACAGCCATAGGTACAGTGGCATCATAGAATAGAACAGGATATGGAAGGTAAACAGGGGGGGGATGAATTCCAACAATTCTAAAACACTGATAAATTTTAGGTTAGTATTTTATTTTGTGTATTCAAGCAATGGATGAAGAATGTGTGAATAAACAGCCTACGCCAAACAAAATAGGAGACGACTTATTTTATCGTGTTACTTCATGAAGTATGGAGTTGGCTTTGCTTTATTTAATTTATTTTGTTTCATATTTTATTTTCAAGCATGCCTTCTGTCATGTGCATGCTTGTAATCCCAACACTTGGAAGGCTGAGGCAGGAAGTTTGCTGGAAGTTCAAGGCCAGACTGAGCTATATAGTGAGTTCCAGGCCAGCCTGAACTAAATAGCTAGACCATGTCTCAAAAAAACAAAAAAAAAAAAACAAAAAAAAAAATTGTTCCTTCTGTTATGTCACATTGGTGCTTTTTAGCCAATAACATTTTTTTTTTTTTTTTTTTTTTTTTGTTTTTCTCTGGTACCGGGAACCGAACTCACGATCTTGTGCTTGCCAGGCAGGCACTTTGCCGCTGAGCTAAATCCCAGCCCCTTTAGCCAATAACATTTTTATATTGCTGTCATTCTTCTGATATGTATTTCCTATGAATGTCACTCATGTAACTAATAATTTCTTTAGTTCCAGAAAGTTGTTACACACTGAAGCGTAATACAGCATCGAATTTTTGCAATGATACTACATTATAATTCTCATATTTTAGATAAGGAAACAGATACCTTGAGAAACTGAATTGTCATTGTTAGTACTGGTGAAACTAGGATCCAAATTCAGTAATATCTTCTTCTTCAGTGTCCAAACATTTACTTACCAAGTAAACTACACTTTATTATCAATAAGAAGACTTGATTTATTTTTATCCAAATAATAAATATTATGTAAATAGCCAAACATAAATATTTGAATGCTTTTTAAGATATTTCAATTTTATTACCACCTTCAATCAATATGTATATAGATATAATAGGGGCTGTTATACATACAGGGTTAAGTCATTCATGGAAAGATGACACCTTGGCTCAATACATAAATACCACTTATGGTGGTGGATTACATCTTGCATTTCCATAAGAAAATGAAGAAATACCAGTAATATTCTAGATTAAAAGCTAACATTGAATCTCATTTTAAGACAATACAATAACAATAGCATGCAGACGTACACATATTTCTGCAAAGACAATATTACATTGGAGCCCATCAGAGTTTAAGGAAATCATTCATGTAAGAAGCCAAGTTTTGCTTTTATACATTGGCCAGTGCTTCTTTTCTAATATATTCATGTTCTTGTCTTAAATTCCTTCTGAGATGGATGTTACTAATGCTCTAGGAATTGAACACCTGTATTTACATGGCAAGATTTAATTTTTTCTGTTTCCATTGAAATCAAGAACACATTCAATGATTCAAACAATTACTCTGAATGTTAAAATAACTTGTAAAGTAGTTTATTTCAACTCAAACAAACATCATTAAAAATCTGTAGTGTGAGGAGCACTACACAATTGAGGAAAGCATCACAATTATTAATCAAAGTAGAAAAATTGTACTGTTTTCCTCTTTCAATAATAGATTTGTAGATTGCACAGTATATGAGTCTAGATTCCAGTCCTACCTGTTTCCCAATTTGCAGTGTAGCTTTCGATAATAATTTAACCTTGCTTCATCAGTTTCATATTATGACCTTTAAGGTCCTTTCTAATTTAAAAATGTGGCAGCAGTATAAAGTAATTGGTGAGGAGATTCTCATTTACTTTTTAATACAATCACTGTTGTTATTTGTAATGCAAATATTAAACTGATACAAGATGATTCTACATTGTGTTTTGTAAATGACCTAAAATAATTTAAAACTTCAGAAACTAATGCCAAGTTTAATTAGTACTCTTTTTCTGTAAAGGTAATTCTACGTTGGGTGAACTCATCTGAAATTTAGTGTAATTAGATAAGCATTATGCTTCTTTTCAAACTAATTCCTATTGATTTGTATATGAAACAATCAGCAAAAATAGTGATCATGACACTTATGTGATTCTTTGCTAATGAAACTTGTTACTTTTCATGCAATGTATATTTTACAAATAATCAACACAACTTATTAATGATCTTGTGGTCACTGAATTATGCACTAATTTATTAGTATTGAATGGACCAAAATGAAGTTAATATATTTAAAACATATATTTCCACCTTCAATTTAAATTAAATATAAATAGAATTAAAAGTAAAGTATTAGAACTTTAAACTAGGTTTCTAGATACTGTTATGAAAGTGCATTTATTTTCCAAAAAGAATACTAAATTTTACTCAAGGAAATAACCTCCTCAGCAAAATATCATTTCCCAATATATATAAATCAGACCTACATGTGTAATAATTGTATTGTCTTACTAGTGTAAGACCTGAAAAAGTGAATAAAAACTAGGAGGTATGATAGACATTGTGAAACAAAAGGAAAATGCTCATAAGTAAAGGACAACTAGTGTATGGGAAAAGAGAAGGGAAAGAAGGGGAAATTATGTAAGCCTGTATAACAGGCTAGCTAACATAGTTGTACTACTGTCTTCCATTGCTCCACAGAAAGGAACAGTTAGTGATTACTTCTTTGATCAGTCATGTATGTCTCTATTTGTTTTCTTGAGAAACCACTTTGAAGATATCAATAAGTAATACAACAACCATGGCTAATTTCCTACAACTTTGTCTGTAACTCTATTTTGTTTGTATTGTTCTTATGCTATTTTGTAAATGGATGTCTGTTTGTTAATATGTTTTCTTTCTTTTACTTCTCAAAATAAAAAAAAATTAAAAAAATTAAAAAAAGCTTGCAAAGAGAGACTGCATTCCTTGATATAGCTGGTCTTCAGAATGTGTTTTTTTCTCATTTCTTATGCACATTAACTGATTCATTATTATTCACAATCACTCATACTTAGAATTTAAAAAGTCATAATATTTTTTTATTAATGCTAAGGATTTTCCTTTTCTCCTTTTTTTGAAGGTCATGATGAGGATTTGCTTTACTGTACAATTCCAACTAATCCTTACTTATTGAGAACATTTTGATAATAGTGTAAAAGTAAATTTCCAATTTTCTGTAATTTTCATTGCAAAATTAAAGACTAAGTAAGATTTTCATATCTTGTGTTTTGTGTTTCACTTTTATCAAATAATTATTGCATAAATACTTTCCCAATTTCTTATGGTTTTTTATAGACATTGAAAGATGACAAAATCAAGGAAACGAAAGGACATAAATCACTCAATCATTCAGCCACTTAACTCTTTAAATTTTAACTTTATTTTTGTTTTATCTGTCTATCTATCTATCTATCTATCTATCATCTATCTATCTATCATATATCTATCACATCAATGAACATCATTTTGGGGGGGGAAAGGAAAGATGTAGTTTAATGAATACAGAATTTCAGTTTGGGAAGATCACAAATTCTGGAGACTGGGTTGGCAATGGTTGCATAACAATGTTAGCACACTTGACGCCCCTGAAATGTATGCTTGAAGATAATGGTAAAGTTTGACTTTGTGTATATTTTACCACAATTCAGAATTAAATTAAATTTAAAGAGCACTAAAAACAGTCAACAAGATATTGTAGAGGGCAATGAATCTTAGCATATTATTTTAGAAAAAATAGTTTTGGTAAAAGCCTACATGGTGCCTTGGGAAGCCTCCCGGGACAGTGTAAGAGCTAATTCCCCAGATCAACACTGCCCAGGAATGTCTCCCCAAGATAAGGGGGCGCCTAGGCCTACCTAACCCTCCATGACCCTGCCTGGGCAGTTCCATGTCCTGGCCCTAGGTAAACATTGTAACCATAAAGGAAATGTATGGTTATCTAAAGGGGGAAATATAGAACAGAGTACAGAAAGTATATATCATTGTGGCTGGGCTCATGACCGGAGCCTCACCTGGTTACATGGCACAAGGAAAACAACATGTGGCCAGGGCTACAACATTCCTTTCTGGAAACCAAAAATGTATATAACCTGGGAACAAAGACAGGTCCATGCCCACTTCCCGGACTTGCAAGTCGGAGTGAGAGGTGACCGGTCTAAATTAAAACTTTGTCTGTTCTCTTTGGTCTCTTGCGGAACACAGCCTGAATTTTTGCCGTAGCAGTATTTGAATGCAATATTTTAAAAGCTCAAAATTAATGCACAAAAAAGTCCACAAGGAAAAAAATCAAAATGTTACATGACTACAGGGTCAAGGATTGTGCTTTCATACCACAATGGAGGCAAGAAGAAACACCAGCAATACAGATCCTGAAGGACCTTCCTTCTGAAGAGCATTTGGAACTCTTAGAGGAGGATGGGCTGCAGGTATACCCGGAAACTCTCCCTTGAGGATTGTGATATCAGCATCCCACTCCTATTATAAAAAGAAAGGAATCGTTTCATCATGTATTGCGTGCTGCTGGAAATTGAGATCTAGAGAGATTAACTTTGGAGGGCACTACAGTTAGCCAACAAATTAATGGCAAAATGTCTGGCAGCTCAATGACCAGGGAGGGATGTGTTTGGTGACTGGAAGTTCCTGATGTCTCATTACAGAACAGCTGGGCTCTGGGGATCTCACACCTGGCTTTAGAGGTGATTGAACATCTTTTTAGAGTTTTTGGATTATTTGATTTAATGAATGACTGACTGTGACACTGGAGGTTAAAGCTAGGGTCTTCACACTGACCTCTATCGCTGTACCTTTTTATTTTTATTTTGAGACACTGTCCTGCAGAGTTACTAAGGTGTCCAATGTGGATTTTGTAATCCACCCTCCTCATCTTCCCAAAGTGATGGGATTATGGGTCTGGGCCTCCAGGCTCAGCTATAATCATTAACAAAAACAAAGTACTTAAAATTATGATCATTTTGAGCAGTTCCTCTCCCTTTTACTATATCTATTGTACCTTTTGGATCTTATTTACTCTTTCAGTTTCTTACACCAGGGAGACAATATGATGTTTGCATATCTGATTTTGGTGTATTTCACTTATAAGTATAGTCTCTACTTGCATGCATACCTATAAAAACCTCAAGTTTATCTTTCTTTAAAGTACTTCATTGTATAAAAATGCCACATCTTTTTTTATCTATTCCTCAGTTGATGGACATTTGGGTTGTTTCCAAGATTTAGCTATTACAAATTGTGCTGCTACAAACATGGGTGCACATGTATTGCTGTGATATGATGTTTTCATTTTTTCTGGGAAAATACCCAGAGGGGAATAGGATGGGGGAAAACAGAAAAGAAGGAAGGATAAAATATGTATATACACACAAGATAGCTAAGATAATTGTACTACAAATTTCCAAAAATTCGTTGAAAGGAACTATTAGTGCTTATACTGCTTGATCAATTTTGCATCTTATACCTGGTAATCTGAGCAACTACTTTGAAGATAACAATGTGCAGTATAATAACCATTATAAATTTCCTATAATATTATTTTGAAATTCTGTATTGTTTTTATTTTTTGTCTATTGAAGTATAAAAAAATTATGATCCTGAAAATAGAATTGTAATTCACTGATATAAATTCCGATATCCATAACAGAGTCCTCACAAATGTATAAGGGTGGCAATCTAATAATATCTTTATCATTTTAAAGATGTTACCTATTTTATATGTAAAATTTGAAATTCTATTGTTTTCAATTGGATTTTTATGAGTGTTAATCAAGACAGATAATTTAGAGCATTTAATATTCACTCAAGTTCTGTTCTTTCTGAATTGCTACTTATTGGTTTTGATCACATTTCAGAGGAAATGACAATGTTTATTTTTTCTTCATGTTTATGGTCATAAAGATATTAAGTCTTAAATATTTGTAACAAAACTGTTGCATTTTTCATGTAATTTTATGACATAGCTGCAAGGAACTTCAATAATATACCATCTCAAGCCCCAAATAAGTCTTCATTTTTTAAAGAAATTAAACAAATTGGTTTCCAACTAATTGTTAAAATCAGCCACTTGTTCAAAACAAACAAAAATATTTTGAAAGTTCCATTAGTTATGAAGAAAGACATTTTGTACATCATGTGATAATGTGCCACATTTCATAATATGTAAGACTTTGTAGCTTCTCTTCTAAAATGTAATAAGACAATTTTTAAATGGAAGGTAAAAAAGTGTAAACAAGATCTTAAACAGATCAGTTTAAAAATTCTGCAAACAGCATTTTATTACAAGGACAAAAAAAGCTGCCTTTTTCAATTTATTCTCATATAAACTAATGTTTCTATATAAATTATATATAATATTCAAATATTTAAGTCAATTTTAATACATAGTATGTTAGCAGAGGTACTATTTATTATTAATTTCATTCCTAATTTTACTTTTTCATAAATACACATTTTGAAAAGCATACTTCACTTAAACAGATGAAAATGGAAATAAATTTTTGTGACAATTTTACACGGCACTTTAAAACATAAATAATTTATAATCAAAACTTATTTTTAGTTGTATGTTTAGTAAGTTATTACCAATCCATTATTCAAATATTCACCCATATTTCCTCCACTTTTACTGTTGCATATAAAATTAATATTAGGGGATTAAAATTCCCAAGTAAAGGCTGGCAATAAAATACAGCCTTTTTGTGATGTAGAATCAACGCATTTGGAAAAGAGAAGTGTGTCTCTGGGAATCAGAAGGGAGCTCACAGGAAAACTAAACGACAGAGAAACTAGAGAAATAGAGCACAGTGCAGAGAAGGAATGAAACAGTCTGGAAAGCTGACCCAGCTTCCAGGGCTGGGGATCTCTCTCTACTGGTACAACGTTAGCCCTGAGAAGGTCTGCCCTCCAGGGAAAACAACGACAGACAGGAGTGCTAGCCCCAAGAAAAGCCCTGGGCTATTGTAAAAGGCAAAAACAGTTTTAAGTCTTGCTATGAAAGTGAAATCCTTTCCACATGTTAGCCTATAGTTGGAAAAGAAACCCAGTCTCGCACATGCTATAACTAAGAGTTGAATCCGATGCTATTTTGGGGAGGGGTTAATTATTCAATATTGAGCTACAGAACAACTGTGTTTCAACTGATATAACCCTACTAGGACCTGGGTGGGAGATGGCCACAAGAGACAACCATGGAAAAGAGATGGGCTAAACACAGAGCCCAAAAGAGAAGTTTAAACACAAGATGGAAAAAACATAGTGGCCCTGTCCTCCATGGAGAGAAGCTAGACCAGTCAATTGTAGTGTTGGGAGGTGAATGGGTCTAAAAGTTCTGGCATTAGATCTAGTGTCTGCTGGAACACTCTCCCTCATGTCTGTATTCAGGACAGAACCCAGTGGTCTTTTTCCTTTCCCCGTCTAGAAATATGAGCAAGGGAATGGCTCAGCTTGGGCAGCTGCCTGGCCTGGGCTGGATGGACACAGGGACCTCCAGAGCAGGAATGGCACCTCAGAAACCCACAGGTTATAAAGCTAGATGGATAAAAACATGACTTAGGGTGCCCAGAAGAATGCAGAAGCTGGGATCTGCCAAAATGACTACAGCCCTTGGGTGAAAACTATCGACTGATGACACCCAGGGAGAAAGGTCAGACACGATTCAGCATTCACACGGAAAAAAACATGAGTATGGAAACAAAATGTCTTAAGATTGCATAACTAACCGTCCTCCCTTTTTGGTGGATCACAATGTTGCAGACCGTAGAAAGGAGTCACTCATTCAAAATCACAAAAGAATATTTTTAAAACATTTTTTTCTCATTTGTTTGGTGAGTTTATGGTCTCCTCTTTTGCTTTCATCTTTTTCTTATGATTTTTCTTTTTCTTTTTTTTCTTTATTTTATCCTGTTTTTTCTTTTTTTATTCTTTATTGGTTGTTCTTTTTTATTACCTTTCTCTAATTCTATAAAATTTATTTCCTTCTGAAAATGATCTTTTATCCAACTTTTCTCTTTCCCTATCTTTCTTTTCTGTATTTTTCAAATTTTATTTCTTTGATTCTCCTGTTTTCCATATCATCATCACTGGTGTTACTATAAAGCTTTATTGATTTTTAGATATTTAATTATATGCTATTATTATTGAATTATTTTGTATTACTTATAACATACTTTTTGCATTTAGTTGATATTTACTCTAAGTTAAGATTTGCTTTGTTGCTATGTCTATAAATACAGATCTTCTGTGGTGGTACAGTGATAGCTTTATTATACATACCATATTCTTCTGGCATGTAAATATTCTGTTTGTTATTGATTCTATTATTGTTGCTAACCTTAATGTTATTACCAGGCTTGCATAGCTGTTACATTAATTGCTTTTGACTGTATACTAGTATCTGACTTTTCTTTGTGTCACACGTAATTATGCAGTTAATTTCTAGAGAGTTAGGAGATGGGCCAGTTACACTATACTCTTTTCTCTCAAATTAACAGAGATGGTTGAGTCTTGGGACAGAAGCAAAGGCCTAGAGTTAGCCAAGTGGAGTGCACCCACTGCACTCCACTGAAAGCATACACTAACTAAAGAGTTCTCCATAGTAGGAACAAAGTTTTCCAGTATCAACCTGAAAGCCTCAACACACTCACAAAACATAACAGTGTCAGGTAACAGAATGCCTCCAAAACCTCCAAACAAACTCAGAAGTGAATACTGATCCGTGGAGCACTGATGGGGAAGAAATGAAACACAAAACAGTTGAATTGTACGAAATGATAAAAAAAGAAGATAAGGAAAAACCTCAGGTGAATAAGACATTTGGCAAGCTCAAATGGGATATCATGAAACATGTAATAGGCTTAATAAACAAAATGATTAATGAGCTTATAGAATTAATTTTTTAAAAGCTAGCTGAGCTAAACAAAACAAAATAATGCATAAATGACCACTTTAGCAAGGAGAGTCCATGAAAAGGTACCAAACAGAAACAGGAGATAAAAATTCTATTTAAAGAATGAGTAGCCAAAGTGACTGGTGCCAGGACTAGAAGAATCACCTAATTCAAGAGACCATATATTCAGATACCCTGAAAGCAACAATAAAAAATGAATCTAAAATCTGCTAGGTGATGCAAAGAAGACTAATCCAAGATTAATCAGAATTAGTGATTATTCTGATAATCATAATTCATAATTAATAGAATTATGACATTGCAAGTACCCTAAAAATGTGTTTATAGAAATAGTAAGAAAAAACTTTGCAAATATAAGGAAAGAAATTAACACAAAAATAAGCAAGTATATAGAATGTCAAGTAGCCTTAACACATCATAGCAAAATCCCGTAAGTCTAACGGAATGACTGATCTTAAAAGCTGTTAGAAAAAAGAAGTAAACCACTTATAAAAGTAAATTTATTGGACTCACAGGAGACTTCACATCACAACCCCAAAAGGTAAGAGAGCACGGAGTGAATATTTGAAGCCCTGAAAGGAAAGCAATTCCCTCTAAACCAATGCAAAACTACCTTTTAAAAATTGATGGAGAAATAAGGTCTTTCTATGACAAAAGGGACCTGAAAAAGTTCATGACTACCAAGCTAGCACTCCAAAATATTCTCAGGTAAACATAGAAAGACATAATGAAGACAACAATGCCAAAATATCTGATGGAATAAATATGGCAGGTGGGGTGAGCAATAAAACAAAGGTGGGAAGATCAGCAACAGAGAAGTAATGCAATGACAGACAGAAGTGAATACCTTTACAGATAACTCTCAGTGTGAATAACCTCAACCCCACACTCAAAAGAACCAGATTGGCAGATTATATCAAAAACAAAGCTTAACAGTCTTCTTCATAAAAGTAACATATTAATCCTAATAAAGACTCATAGATTATAACTCAAAAGATGGAAAACAGTCTGCTATGCACTGGGAACCTAAAAATGAGTAGTAGCTATCCTAGTTCCAGACAAAGCTGACTTCAACCCATTACTGACCAGAGGAGGCAAACAAGGTTACTGTGTATGGGCTAAAGGAATAACTCAACAAAAGAGAAAAAAACAATACTACGTACATATGTACCAAACATTGACATACCCAAATTAATAAAACAAACACTATTGCACATTAAAAAGCAGATAAAAGTCAAGACAACTATAGAAAGTCCCCTCAAAACCTCACTATCACAAATAGATAAAACTGAAAAAAAATTGACAAAGAATTAGAGGTGAACCATGTCTTTGAACAAATAGGCTTAATGGAAATTTACATTGTGTTCCACCCAACAGCAATAGAATATATGTTCTTCTCAGCAGAACATGGAGCTATCTCCAAAATAGTGCACATACTACCCCATAAAGCATGCTGAAAGAGATGGTGAAGAATCAAATAAACCATGCATGTTACTAAGTCAGAGTGGAACAAAAGTAGAAATCAATGCAAAAGAAACCACAGAAATTCTAAAAATACAAGAAAATTAACAACACACTCATGAATAATTAATGTCACAAAAGAAATGAAGTGAAAAATTAGACAGTTCTTAAAATTAAATGATAATTTCACTACTGCATACCTGAACATATGGGACACAATGAAAGTAGTCCTATGAAGGAAATTACAGTTGTAATTCCCCTACCAGCAAAATAGAACAACCCCCCAAAATAACCTGATACTACACTTCCAGGTCTCAGAAAAAGAAGAGCAATTCAAACCAAAGATAGTATAGGGACGGAGATTATAAAGATCACAGCAGAAATTAATGAAATTGAGATTTAAAACTAAAATAAAGAATCAACACATTGAGAAACAAATTAGGAAACATCACAATCACAAAACTGCAGTGATAAAAAGCATGGTATTAGCACATACATTGATTTATGTATCAATGGAACAGAATAGAGGATGCAGAAATAATCCAGACACATTCCACTTTAGTGTTTGACAGAATTCAAAAATAAACACTATAAGAAAGATATTTCTTTTTAACAAATGGCACTAGAAACCTGACTATACACATGCAAACATTGAATATATATATATATATATATATATATATACACACACACACACATACATAGCACAATCAAAAATGAATTAAAAATCTAAATGCTAAAACAAATATTTTATCTGCAAAAAACTGTTAAAACTCTTGAGGAAAAGGCATAGACAATGACTTTCTTAACAGAACCCCAGTTGCAAAAGATAAAATATCAAAAATCAACAAATGGAATTATATCAAATTAAAGCAAAAGAAACCAACAGAGTAAAGAAACAACATAAAAAATGAGAAAAATTTACCACAAACACTCATACAGTTTACTAATATGTAAATATATAAAGAAACCCCCAAAGTGAAAGAACCAATCAAAAAATAAAGCAAATGAGTAACATTTCTCAGAACAAATGCAAATGGCCATAAAATACATGAAGAACTATTCAACATCGCTGGCTATTAAAGAGTGCAAATTAAAACCAACTGAGATTTCCATCCAGAAGAAGAAATGGCAATATTCAAGAAATCCAATAGTAACAGACACTAGTGAGGAGAAAGAAAACCTTGTATATTTTAGTTGAGCATGTAAACTGGTATAACCACAAGGGATATTAGTATAGATATTCCTCAAAATCTAAATAAGAAATAGTCCAGAAAATCCAAGTAATCCCCTACTATGTATCTTGTCCTAAGAGATAAAGACACCATATTAAAATTTTATATGGATGCCTGTTTTTAGGAGCACCACCCTGATAACCTTGAAAGCAGTGTATACGTTAACTGACAGATGAATGGACATAAGAAATGTATTTGTACATAGTGGAGTACTTCTGTGCCATAAAGAAGGATATATTAGAGTCAACTGTAGGAAAATGCATGAACCTTGAGACTATATCGATAGGTGGAATAAACCAGGCACACAAAGTTAAAACTGTCATTGTTTTATGGGATGAGAATCCCATTGTATAAATAAACTATAGAGCAAAATAAAGATATATAATAGGAAATAATGAGATAGGTCCTTCCCAAATGCAAAAGGGACCCATGCATGGAGGAAGGGGAACAGAGGAATGAGATGGGGACATAAACTAGTGAAGTCACTTGCTGTACATGTACCAACTCCCCATGATGAATGCTACCGTTATGTATTGAAAACATATACTAAAAACCAGTGAAAGAGTAAAGAAAATTAATGTCATTTTTATTGTATACTGAAGATCTAAAGAGATTTTTTTTCATAAATGTCTAAATGGGGTTTATGGTAAAGTCATTCCAGTTTAGTAAATTTACTATAAACATACAGCAGTAAGACAAATGGTTCTGATATAAAAATTGCATTACTTTAAACTGTTTTCATACAATTTCAAGTAAATGTGGGGTTAGGATAATGTAGATCACTCTGTAGCACAAATACCTTCCATTTTTTGACAGTTTAAAGAATATATACATATTTCTTATTTCTGCTGCATCTCAGAGTTGCTGAGGGCTGCTCTCTTTTTAGATCATTTTTTTTTTTTTTTTTTTTTTTTTGGTTTTTCTCCAGTACCGGGAACCGAACTCATGACCTTGAGCTTGCCAGGCAGGTGCTTTGCCGCTGAGCTAAATCCCCAGCCCATAGATCATACTCTTGAACCTCTGCAGAAAAGCAGACATCATTTTGACCATTACAAAAAGAGAAGAAAACCAAGCAGAGAGAAAGACAGTGTAGGAAAACTAGATGGTTCTGGGGATCATAAGGGTAAGCAAAATAGATGAGACAGAGAAGGTTAAATATCATGTGTTCTCTAATGTGAGAAATCATGCACACATACACACGTGTATTCCAAAATGAATGTAAATTTCATATATTGCAAACACATACTAATTTAAAAATGTTTAGTGATCTCGTTCTCTTTACTACCCTATAACAGTATCTTACTGGAAAGCCTCATGATATAAACTAAATAATTGTGTTCTAATAGTTTATAACAGTCAACTTGTGTGTTCAGTTCTGCCCTGCATCCAGCTGTGCCACTCCTTGAGAAAGACAAAAGGACACCATTATAAGACCGTTATAGTCTTAAAATATTCTTAAACTCAAACATTGCTCTCTGGGTGATGCATTAGCGAAAAGCAGGACAGTTTACTTGTGCTTTCTATTTTGTAGCTTATATGAGAGTGGCATCCAATGAAATAATTTGATATACTCTCTTAAAGAGGGCACAAGGGACCTTTTGTAACCATTTCTTCCAGGACTACATCTAGAGTCAGTACAACATTTTATTGCTTATCCTGATACATGGGTGCCCTGAGGCTCTGTGGCCAACATTATTTAGTATTATTTCCACACATTCATAGGCACATAGTGTAATGGGCATTATGATATACGCTTAAGTAGTGCAGGTGACATGTGATAGTAATGTTTGAGTCCATAAAGGGAATGGCATTTAGGAAAAGAATGAGCAAACTCTACGGGTAGGAGCGAAAAAAAAAAAAGAACATTATAAAAGATTTAAAAGCAAGGCCCATGTTTCCTGTCCAGAAGCCATTCAGCAGAGCAATAATGTCTGTCCACAACTCTGTTGTAAAGTTTTGTCTATGGACTACAGTGCAACGATTTGTTTAAGCAGATGGCATAGCATTATCATTTAAGAATGATTTTCCAAGATTATGTTTCTAGACTATTACAAAAGAAATAAATTGAAAGATGAGTATTTGTAACGCAGGATAAAAGCATCTCTGCTATATTATTGTTTTTACAAAGACCTTTCTCTCAATAATCAATTGCAGGATTAAGAGGATAATAGCCATCATTAAACTGTCTATTACTGTGATTACTCATGTTATCTTTTATTGTGAATGGCATGTTTTTTAACTATTAACTTTTTAGCTTCTCAGAATTTGTCTAAATTAAAAATATAATTCTTTTGTATTCTTTTAAAACTACAAGGTGTATTTTCCCACTTAAATCTTGACTGAGACACTATGCTTCTGTTTCTATTTATAAAATATCTTTTATTATATTTAACAGTATTTTTACAGCTTGACATTCACATAAAATATAATAATATGAATATAGTGACTTGCAGGAATCATATGTAACGTACTTTTTAAATAAAGCCAGTGGCTATTAGTATTTTGTAGTATGTCAACTAGTCAGAAGTTTACCACCTAAAAATTCTCATGTAAACAGGACTTGTTTTATAGTGCATCTCTGATTTTGAAGTAGTGATGTAAGATTTTGTTTTAAAAATAACCTAACAAATAAAAGGCCTACATGATAGTTACCAGAATGACATACTAAAAAGCTTGTTGAGACCTAGAATTAATTAAACAGCAAGAAGGATTCTCATATTTGTAGTGAGACTATCATACTATTTGAGAATAACCTGGGAAATTCTCTATTAAATTAAAAAGATAGCTAATAGAAAATCCTATCTTCAATATTTAAACAAGAGAAATAAAGCACATGCCCAAGAACACAAGCGCGCGCGCACACACATACACACACACACATTCACACATACACAAAAAACACGGAACTACTCAGAGCAAATTATAATGATCCCAAGGTGGAAACTGCCCAGATATACATGAAGTGGGGAAGGATAAGAAGAACTGTGTATTTGTAAAAGAGAATGCTGCTCAACAATTCCCCTCACATGTTCATCAGTATGATGAGTGTCAGCTCTGTGTGAGGGATGACAAGTACAGCACATAAAACTATGTATTGTAATGTTCTATTTGTATGAATGTAGAAGATACATTCAATTTATGATGCTGCAAAAAACATGACAACATTGGTTGCTCTGGTGTTTGAAAGGACGTAGAGATCTGAAATATAGCAAGATGATTTCTCAAGTGATCACAATGCTTTACCTTCTAACAAAAAGGATGCTTCAGTCTAAACTTAGCAAATGTACCATTCATATATTTTCATTTCATTGTATCTAAATTTATAATCAGGCTGGGCATGGTGGTGCACTCCTGTAATTGTAGTACTTGGGAGGCTGGGTCAGGAGAATTGCTGTGAGTTTGAGACCCAGTCTGGCTACATAAGTGAGTTCAAAGCCAGCCCACACTACACAGTAAGACTCTGACTCAAAAAAAAAAAAAAATTGTAGTCAAAGGTAAAAATGTACAAGCATTAAACTGTCATTATGCTATAAAATCTCAAGTATTTTGTGGAAATGTATAGGCTTCTGTACTATGCATTTGTTGCATCAAAAATATGATAAATTCATTAGTGTGTTCTAAATCATGTAACATCTGTACCACATGTCCTAATGGTGAAATCTAAGTGATTATTGTATAGGCACCCACTGTGACATTCTGTAAATATTTCTGTATTATTAAAATTTTCCATTATATTAAAAATTAAAATTAGGCACAGAGGAGTTTTTATAACAAAATTGCAATGATATATGCAGAGTTTATGAAAATTTTTACTCACATTTTTATTAATAAGAAGGACAATGGGGTGAATGGGTCTGATGAGACAATTTCCAAGCAATATTATGGTGTGAGAAAACTTTTCCTAAAAAAAAAAATTCAAAATGTTTTATCTTGTCTGCATAGCATGAAAAAATTCAGGAAGAAACAAAGCTTCATAACTAGGAGCACTAAATAGAAAGACCTCAGCTTGTCTTTATTAGTTTTGTGAGAAATCAACTTTCCATCTCAAATGAAAGTGATAAGTGATTGCTGCTATCTACTAATAAGAAAAATTGTTGCCATCAAGGGGTCTTTCTTGTACCTGGGCTCTTCTGCCATTCACCAAGGGTCAGTTACCCAGCTACCAGCCGCTTACCTAGGACTGGCCTTACAAATTGAAAACACAGTTTTGATTTCTCAACTTTTCTCTTAGTATGTCCAGTTTCAAGTGTGCCTGAATCTGTGAGAAACTTACCAGTTGAATTTGCTAATAAGGAAATGAATTATGATTAGAATGTGACAGTATAATATATGTTATTTACTAATAACATTATTTATGATTGGGATACTAATATCTAAAGTTAATGTATAATTAATATAGTAATACTATAGTTTTTTTTTTTTTTTTGGTTTTTCTCTGGTACCGGAAACCGAACTCATGACCTTGCGCTTGCCAGGCAAGCGCTTTTGCCGCTGAGCTAAATCCCCAGCCCCTATAGTTGTTTAATGTTTGAATATTTATCATGTGCTAATAAAAGTGCTTTCATATACTAAGCCACAGGACACTCTAGCTTCTATACTTTTATTCAATAATATAACAGTTAATATTAATTTTAATGCTTACTTTTGGTAAGCATTAATTTTAATGCTTACTATTTGGTTTCAAAGCTATTGAGAAGTCATACTCATTCTAAAGTAAGTTGATAAATATAGAAAACTGTCAGAAGAAAAGAAATGAAAGAAATTATTGTAATTTTTCTGCAAAAGTTTATAAAAACTGGGTATAAAGAGAATAAGCATAAGGAAAAATACCAATGTTGCCTATGGAGCTAGCAAGCTCTGTGGTGCTCTGACTCCACGCTTAAGGCCCAAAGTATTTGTGTCACCAAGGAAAGTCTTCAGAGGGTTATATTTGTGCTACTTGAATAAGAAAAAATAATGAAAATAGTAGTTTTTTCCCTATCTTTTACGGTATGAAACAAAAATTGTGAGCATGTTTTCAATTCCTTACTGATTTAAGCCAAATTTATTTATGAAAAGTAAAGAAAGTAAACTAATATTTTATCAATATTAAAGAAATAACTTATTTTTTAGAATAAAGACTGAAACTTTATCTCATAAAAATATAAATCAAAGAAGCAGGTTTTGGCTATAGAATTAACAAATTAAACACAGCCTTGTTTCTCTGTCTTGGGCACTGACTTAAGAATGCATAACAGAGTCTCCAGTTGTCAGAGGAAGACATGTGCTCGTTGGATATATTTCTAGGGTTCAGCAGATCATGGCCTTGAGCAAAGGTAAAGATTACTCAGTTGCATCATTAGCATAATTCTCAAGTCAAAGTTTTGCAAAAGGCAATGCTACACGAAACCTAATAATGTTTCCAAACTTGTTTGTCATATTTCAATACAGAGTAGATTTACTAATGATAATTTGAAAAGAAGTTATAAGGAAAATAGTTAGTGTAGGGCAAGATGGCAGCTAATGATTTCTCCTCCCTGGTCTGTTGTATTTAGCAGCTCTTCATGCAGCAAACTACCAGTATAAGGCCAAGACAATCAGCTGAGTACTCAGAGTACTGGGATTTCATGAAACAAAAGATGAATTGAAGAAGGCAGGCGAGAGCCTGTGGTTTGAGTCACCCCTCACACTCCATCCACCTCAACAGGCTCACAGTCGCCTCTTGTGGAGGCAGACAGAGCAACAAACAGTTAATTCTAGGCCTTAGTCTTGAAATTTAGTATCAACCCATTGTGAAACCCACTTCTGGGCAAAAGGCCATGGCCCCTCCAGTCAGGCTAGTACCTGCTGCCTGAACTTCTTGGAACTGCATTATCAGACAGCAAAAATACTGCTTCCAACACTCCACACCAATGTCAAGCATTAGAACAGTGAGCAGATCTCCACCCAGTGGAGAGCAAGGCACAAAATCCAGAGCAGGGCTTTGTCTCAGAGCTCAGTGCAAAGCACAGTGTGGTAAAACCAAGCATCAGCACAAATTGAGATCCCTGTACATAGGCCAGAGTTCACGGACAGAGCCTCTGACAGACTCTGGCAGTAAGTGAAGACCTGTGCACCTGCAGAACGGAGTAAGTTTTGATTATATCAGTTCTATGCTAGCAGTGGGACTAGGGAACACTTTGCCTCCTACCAAGACTGTGCAGGCTCTTACAGTTTTGAGACTCAGGCATGACCCAGGTTAGCACAAGCTTGCTTGGTTAGGGACTGTCTTTATCTCTTATTCTCCAGCATTGTAAAACAGTTATTACCAGGCCTGTACTCATAGAAAGAATCTCAAACCGTCTCAGTGGAACAAGCAACAAGCATCCAGAGCTTGCCTCCATCTGCTACTCAAAATAAGGTACCAGGAAGTACCCAGGAAGTAATTAGTCTGAGACAGTGCTGGGAGGACTTAAAACATCTGTTGTAAGAAAACTCAAAATCTTGACAAAAACAGACAAATATTTCAGTACTGTAACAAAGAAGCTTAGCAAAGAGATAGCAGCATTTAGAAAAAAAAAAAACTCAAATAAAAATTCTTGAGCTGAAAATATATTCAGTGAAATTAAAAACCTGAAAGAAACCATCAATAGCAGGATAGGTCAAACAAGAAAAAATTACTGAATTTAAAGACAGGTTATTTGAAATACAAATTTGGAGGAGAAAAAGGAATGAAAAGAAATGAAAAAAAAAAAACAACCTTCTGGTAACTCTGGGATAATATTAAAGGAGCAAATAACTATTATTGGGCTCTTGAATAGAAAAAACTTTTCAAACTTAGGGAAGTTCAAAGATAACCAGTCAAACTTAACTCAATCAAATCAACCTCAAAACGTGGTCGAGCACGCACATTGGGCATACAGCGTCATCTGGGCATTGATGGGTCAAGTACTTATTTGTCTTTCTAAACTGGCATTTTTATCTTTCTCAAAATTTTCAGCAAGTTGCCTGTAGTCACTTTCAGCTCTAGACAATGCTGAGGAATCGCCAGAAGTCTATGGTTGGTGTGGTATCTCTGTTTCAGGCTTGGAGAGCAAGGCCAAGTTAGTTCCAAATACTCTTTCCATGTACTATTCAAAAATAGAAAGGTGAGTACATAAGAGAGTCTGTCTCCATTCGCCTGTCCTTGAGGCCAGGGTATGTTTGAAGGTGTTGTACACAGTTACTGGCCTAGGTTCAGACAGCAGGATTCTGCTCGCTTTAAGCAGGTTTACTGTGGCTGGGTCAGCCACAGGCTCCTGTATTACATCTGTAGTCACCAAGCTTTGTCAGAGCCCTCAAAGATCGGCAGAGCCCTGTGTTGGTAATGGAATCCAATTATGGGTAGCCTGAGGGCACCTGTCTCACCCTGGGTGGGAGGTGCTACAGAGGATCCCCCCAGAGGCAGGCTTGGGGATATGACTGTTAGAATCTGACCATTATAAGATTTCATTAGCTGAGCTCTAATTGTTAGGGCAAAATCTTATGTTTACTACCCTGTCCTACCCTCAGAACCCAAGGTCTTGTACCATATCATGCTGCTCAGGTTCCTGTAGTATGCTAAAAACAGACCCTTGTCCACCTAGGCTGATGCTAGCATTGGTTGCGCCTGAATTTCACAGGTCCAGCACAGTCTCCGGGGCAGACTCAGGCTACACCATAGCGGAGGAGGACGCAGATTGAAATAAGAGTTCTGAAGGTCTGAAGAGAAAAGAAAGATGGTACAGTTAAAGATACCATGATTTGCCTAACAAGCAACTTCTCAGCCGAAAACCTACAGTCCAGTGAGATGAGATTTTCATAATACTGAGAAGAAAAAAATCCAAAAAACAAAAAATAGCTTAAACTATCAATTGAGAACATTGTACCAGTATACTTATCTTCTAAAATTAGGAAGAAAAAAGCACAAATTGAGACTACACCTCCACCTGTTCAACAAGAAATGTTAAAGGAAGTTCTTCAAATAGAAGAAGGAGGCCTTAATAAGTAAGAAAAAAACTGCTAAGGGTAAATGTAAAAAAAATTCAGAATTGTTTTCCGTGCAGTTGGGGTGGATGCACTATGATCTGTATCATTAATATGAAGACTAAAAATACAATTTAAAATAATTATGACTACAATAATATAAGTGACAGGCAATATAGAGGGATGTAAATGGGTCATCAAAAACTGTAAAAGGTGAGGAGGAATGGAATACAATGGGAGAGATTTCCAAGGAGTATATTTTTCCTGTTCTGTTGTTTTTGTGCTTCTCCTTAAGACCATATTACATTGTTATCTTTCCAAAATAACTTGTTATAATCAAAACATGTTTTTGGTAAGCCTCATTACAACAACACAGCAAAAATCTAAAATGGCAAAAAATAATAAAGAAAATCAAAACCCATTACTAGAGTAATTATGTTAACCACAAAGGAAGACTATGGTAGAGGGAGAGAGAAAGATGGGAAACAATAAAACTAGAAGAGAAGCTAGAGAATAATGTCCAGCGTAAGACATTATCTACCTACAACTATCTCGAATGTAATGATTAAATTCTTCTGTTAAAAGATGCAGACTGATTGAATGGATTTTAACAAGCAAAAAGCATACAACAAATCCCCCAGACCTAACTGTATTGTTTACAGGAAAATCACTTCACCTCTAATGACACACATAGACCTACAGTGAAGGGACGAGATACAACATGTCATGCAAATGCAACACGCAAGAAAACCAGAGCAGCTGTAGCAATATTAGATGAAAAAAACTTTAAATCAAAAACAGTAAAAAAAGGGATAAAGATGGTCATTTATAGCAATAAAGGGGTCACTCAGTAAACAAAAATAACAATATGGAAACACTCAAATATATAAAACAATTCAATATTAAATAACATAAGCTAGGAGATTACCTTCACTTTATTAATAATTGGACCTTTGACAATATAGTTTCAGTAATGGACAAATTATTCTAACAGAAAATCAACAAAGAATCATCAGACTAAATTGCTCTCTGGAACAAATGGACCTAACAGATATGCACAAAATGTTCCCATCAACAACTGCCTAATACACATTTTTCTCCCCAGTACATGCAACATTCTCCAGGATAGATGATATAACAGGACACAAAACAAGTCTTAACAAATTTTAAGAATTTGAATTATGTTGATTTTCTTTTCTGACCATGATGAAATCAAGCCAGAAACAAACAACAAGGAAAACTTTGGAAAGTGTACACACTTCATAGAAGAAATTAAATAACTCACTTTTGAGTAACTGATGATTGAGGGAAGATATTAAGAAGTTAATTTAAAAATTTCTTGAGACAAATGAAAATGAAGATGCAACATAATAAGTTCATGAGGTATAGCAAATACAATAGTAAGAGAGAAGCTTAGTGCAATCAAAACCCACATCAGAATTATAGAAAGTTCTTAGATAAATCATTTGTCACTATCTTTTAAAGACCTAGAAAACAAGAACAAATTGAGCACAAGATTATTAGAAAGACCAGCACTGAAATAAAGAAAATAGAAACTAAAATAATACACAAAAGATCAGTGAAACAAAGAGACGGCACTTGAAAATGAAAAACAAAACAGTTACACTAAAGAAAGAGAAAATCTAAAGACATAAGAGATGAAAATGACTTTATTATTGAAACCACCGAATTACAAATGACCATTAGAGATTATTATGAACAATATTATGCCAGCAAATTTTATCATCTAGAATAAGTGGGCAAATTCTATACACACATAACTTACCAAACTGGAATCACGAATAGATTAAAATCTTGAATAGACCAATAAGAAGTAACATAATTGAATCAGTATCAGCAAACTTGTAATCAAAGGAAAAACCAGGAGCACATGGATTCATTGCTGAAACAAACATTTAAAGCAGATAGATCTAATATTTATTCTCATCAATTTTTCTCAAAACTAGCAGAGGAAGAAATTCCTCCAAACATATTCTATGAAACTAGCATTTCTCTGGTGCCCAAACCAGATAAGGACATAACAAGAAGACTACAGTCCAATGTCCTTGATAAATATAAATGCAAAAGTCCTCAACAAAATATTAATAAACTGAATCCAAAAGCTCATTTAAAAGAGTATCCTTTGTGATCCAGCAAGATTCCTCCTAGTGATGTAGTAATGGTTCAGTATATGTGAATCAATTTACATGATTCACTATATTAACAAAATGAAGCTAAAAACAGCTGGTCATCTCAGTTGATGTGAAAAGGCATTTGATAAAATGCTACACACTTTCAGTATAAAAATACTGATAAAATTAAACATACAAGGACTGTACCTCAGAGTGATAAAATCCATTATGATAAGCCAACAGTTAACATTGTGTTAGGTGGAGTAAATGCTGAAAGCTTTCTCTACAAGCTCTGGAACAGGACAAAGAGGCTCACTTTCACCCCTTTATTCCCATAGTACTGGTAAACAGCCAGAACAATTACAAAGAGAAAGACATCAGGGCACCCACATTGCAAAGGAAATAAATTGTCACTGTTTTCAAACGGCATAGTTCTATGTATTTATTTATTTTTGTCTTTTTTGAGACAGGGTCTTGCTATGCAGTGCAAGCTGGCACTGAGCTCACTTTGTAGCCCAGGATGGTCTCGAACTCACAGCGCTCTGCTTACCTCAGCTTCCTGAGTCCTGGGATTGCACGTGTGCACCACCACGGCCCACTTGATGGCATGGTGTTATATGTAAGAAGTTGTAGGATACATAACCAACATATAAAAGTCAGTAACATTGCTAAATGCAAATAATACATTACCTAAATAGAAATCAAGAAAGCAATCTCATTTACAGTAGATACAAAAAAACCTAGAAATAGGCTTAATCGAAGAAGTGAAAGATTTATACAATATAAATTTTAAAACATTCCAACATTCTGAGAATCTGAAGCAGGAGAACTGAAAGTTTGAAGCCTAAACAACTTTAGAGTTTTGTGAGATTCTGTTTTAAGATAATTTCTGTGGATGTAGCTCAGTGTGATGGCCCTTGGTTCAGTCCTCACTGCCATATACAAAAAAAATAGAAATCGAAGATGTCACCAAATAAAGGCAAGACATCCTGTGGTTACAAATTGGATGAATCAATATTCTAAAAATATCCAAAATACCCAAATTGACTTACAGATTCCATAAAATTCCTATCAAATGCCAATGTCATAAAATTAGAAAAGACATTGTAAAATTTATATGGGTTCACAATAATCTTAAATAGTTAAGGATATTAAGAGCAAAGAGAAGAAAGCAGTAGGCATCATGTATTTTGACATCAAAACCTACAGGAAAACTGAAGCAATCAAAATTAGAATAGCCAAAAAGCATAGATCAATGCATTAGATGAGCAAGCACAGAAGGAAACATGCACATGTAGCAAAAGGAGTTTTCAACAAAGGTACTAAGAACATACATTGAAAAAAAGGGACAGTTTTCTTTAACAAATCTTAGCAAGAAAATTACATAAGTGAAGCCAGACTCTTATTACTCACCAGTAACAGAATCTACTCAAAATGGCTCAAAGACTTAAATGTAAGAGCTGAAACTGTGAAAGCACTAGAACACATAGGGAAAATTCTCGCCTCTTGGAAGGGCAAGGGTTTTTTTGTTTGTTTGTTTGTTTGTTTTTGACTAGATTGTCTAAACCCAGGATACAAAAGCAAAAATAGACAAATGGGATTACATAAAACTAAAAAACTTTTGAGAGGAAACATAACACTCAAAAAGTACAAATCAACCTACAAAATTGAAAAGTATTTCAAGATATACATCTGACAAGGAGTTGATACGCAGACTATATAAGGCACTCCAAAAACTCAATAGCAACAAAGCAAAACAGAACAGAACAAAATCACAAAAACCTTCAATTTGAATTTAAAGATGGATCAGGATCTGAACAGGAAGGTGCACAAACGGTTACAGGCCCATGAAGGTGACAGTCATTACGGAAATGCAAAGAAAAACAGAGGTGGTCTCACTCTGCAGCAGCAATAATGGCTAATATTTTTAAAAGACTGAAAATAACGGGCTGGTGAGAACGTCGGGGAAAGGGAACTGCTACACATGATAGGAATGTGAATTAGTACAGCAACTAGGGAAAGCAGTGTACTTGTTTCTCAAAAAATTAAACATACAATCCATATATGATTCAGCAACTCAGCTACTGTGTACATATTCAAAGGAAGTAAAATCAGCATGTTGAAGAAATCGCTGGAGTCTTGATTTTATAGTAGCATTATTCACAACAGTTAGGAAATGGAGATGAACAAAATGTCCATCAACTGATGAATGGATTTAAAAAATGTGGGACATATCCACAAGGTAATCCTAAAAGCAAACAAAATCTGTCATTTGCAACATGGAGGGAAACAGTTCATTATGTGAAGTGGTGTAAGTCAGACACAGAACAGATATCACACGGCCTCACTCCTACTGTATATGGAATCTAAAAACGTTGATCTCACAAACTCTGAGATGAGAAATGCTATTTACTAGAGGCTGGGGACAGCAGGGCAGGTGTGTTACAGTTGCTTGGGGGTACATTATAGATTACAGTAACTAGAGATAACAACTATATAGTATACATTTCAAAAACCTAGAAGAAATAAATTAAAAATTTTCACCACAAAAATGATGAATATTTGAAAAAATAAATTTTTAACCTAATTTAAATCCTATAGACACATATCGAACATTATATGATAAGCCATTAATGACATAAAAATTGTATGATTTTGTGAGTCAGTTCAAAAAAAATGACATTGAATAACTTTACATGCTGGGATCTATTAATAAAGTTGCTGCTGGGTGATTTTACCTGACTCTGCATCCACTATTTCATGGATTTTTGCAAAATTTTCATAATAAATGAAAACTTTTATATATGAAAATGTTCAACATCATTAGTCATTCGAGAAATGCAAATTAAAACAACACTAAGATTCCACCTTACCCCAGTAAGAATGGCTAGCAT
>NW_004955403.1:28690921-28742133 GCF_000276665.1 Chinchilla lanigera
TACAGGTATATACTGGATATTATTTTTATTTTGAATTCAATAATATTTGGGGTTTCAAAACTTTTACAGCAAAATTTTTATTATATTTTTTCAGTACTGGGGATAAACCCAGGTCCTTGTATATGATAGGGAAGTACTATTCCATACTTTTATAAAATTTTATTTTTGAAGCAAGATCTTGCTAGGTTCCTAAACTGGCATCAAAATTGGATTTATCCTGCCTTAGCCTTGCAACTACTGTTTAATGGCATCTTCTGACATCTATAAAGGTAGTTTGTTACTCAAGTTAAATTACAGTTACTTTGAGTATGTAAAAAAGGAATAATTTCTTTGTTTTCTAATAGTATACTTGTACATGTCATAGCTCTGATTAGGCAGGTACTCAGTTGCTATGTGACAGACATATTTCAATATATTTAGAATTTTTGTTTTATGGTAAATCATAAATTTTCTTTAATGTTAACTATTGTACAATAAAAAATGTGAATTTAGTATACAGCCCTATCATTGATTTTTACTTTGAGTGGGCAAAAAGAGAAAGTACCCTAATGGCAAATGAAATGCCCAATTTCATAAACTTTAATCATTTTAAACATGGATGAAAAATTAATATCTGAAGCATTTAAATATCAGAAAAACTAATATTGTCACTTCATATATGCGACACTCTATAGAAATATCAGTGCATTCCTTTCTATGCAAAGCAAAAAGTTCAGGTATGGGAAGTGATAAATACACCATATTTTTTTCTGGGCATTAATCCAGTGACCAGATGCTCAGTCGAGTCCACATAGATTTGCAGGTGCTAGCACAAGCAGTCCCTAATTAAGGTTCTTTAATTGGGGTGCAAACAAAAAATATGCATACCTCCAACAGGAAGCAATAAAAGGTGGACTGTATTCCTAATTATGTGATTTTTTAATTAATTTAATAAATATTCATCAAACCTAATACATAGTGAGTGATATTATCATATTCAGTCTTTAATAATCTGTAAGAACAGATTCTCATTTCATCTGAGAAAACCGAGTCTCAGTTATGTCTTGTAACTAGCCCCAGTGTACACAGTTATTATGAAATAACATTGAATTTAATTTTACTCTGGCTCATGTTTTTTCTGAATCTCGTACATCCAATTATTCATGAATAAGTTGAATGAAGTTTTCACTTAATCATTTAGTCTCTCCTCTACTTCCTCTAATGTTAAAATGTCTTTTGTCAACATAAATATTTTCATTTTGTTTGCACTGTTTTGTATGCACATAGCTGACTCTTTTTACGCTTTTAAACTATGCACTTCTGATTTTGTAATTCTAGTATCATCTGAAGAACTAACCATCGCAAGGATTTGCTTGATTAACCTCTCAAAGTATTTTTAAAGCTTGTGTACCCCCTCATATACAAATATTCTTATCCTGACATCTAAATTTGTATAATAGTTGATTTAGATGCTAATTGCAAATTTGACATTTTTAAAATGTACATCATTATTAAATATGACTAGAAGCAAAATTTGATAGAAATTTGATACTTTTATCCTTTTAAAAAATATATGAATAAAAGTTTCATTAAGAAACAGAAAATTTACATTATTATTTTCCTGTATTTTCATCCTCCTTTCTCTGTGTATTTTTCATGAAATATAATTTTATTCAAAAGTCTTTTATTAAGTGCTATTATGCCTTTTTTAAACAGAAGTATGTAGATAAATTATGTGCCTGTAGAAGTGAGGAATATATTCATTATGTATTGCACATATGTACTAATAAAAATGAAATTTTAAACATTATTAAAACCATCAAATTAAAAAATTAAATGCTGTATAATGATATACTTAACATTTTTCCAACTTGATTAATAGTTCTATTAGTATCAATTTTAACCTTTATACATTACAATACATAAAACATATACCATATAAATTAGTAATTTTTAAAAAGAAAATAATTGCATTTACTTATATATTTTTACACAATTGAATAATCTTATTGGTATGTTTTATGTATGCATAATGAATCAAATCCATCCAGAGAATTTGTATCCTCATTCTTTTTTTCCCATTTTCCTACCCCTTTTAACCTCTCTTCCCTTGTTATTTACAAAAGCTTTGGTTCTGTGTTTTCTTTCTTTTCTCATTATTTACATTTCCCTTCCTTCTTTTCCCTCTCCCCTACTCTATATTTCCTCTTCACATTTGCATATTTTCTCCCTGCTTCACGAGATCTATTATATATTTTGGTCCTTATTTACACTATTTGTTTCTCACACCAAAGAAACAATGCTTTATTTACAAATATGTGTCCCATTTATTTTACCTAAGAGTACGGTCTGAAGGTGCATCCATTTATCTAGCCTCAAGCTTATCCCTCTTTATGACAGAGTAGTACTCCATTGATATAAAAACCACATGTTCTTTACCTAGTCATCCGATGATGGGCATCTGAGCTATTTTTAAGATTTAACTATTACAAATTGTGCTGATATAAACATGGGTGTGTATATATCACTGTGGTATGATGTTTTTTAACTCTTTAGGGAAGATCCCAAGAGGGAGAATAGCCGGGTCAAATGAAATCTTTAGTTTTAGTTTTTGAGCAATCTCCACAGTGATTTTCATATTGGTTGCATCAAATTACACTCCCACCAACAGTGGAGAAGGTTTTCTTTTTCCCAACAGCCCCACCAGCATTTGCTATTGGTTGATTTCTTGAAGATAGTCATTCTTTCTAGAGTGAGATAGCATACCACAGTTATTTTAATTTGCATTTCTTGAATGACTAGTGATGTTGTTTAATTTTTTCATATGTTTATTTGCCATTTCTAATTCTTCATCTGAGAAGTATCTACTCAATTCAGATTCCCAGTTTTGGATTTGGCTTTTAAATGTAGAGGGTTTGATTTTTTTAGTTCCTTATGCATTCTAGGTATTAGCCCTTTGTCTAAGGAACAGCTAACAAAAATGTTTTCCCACTCTGTGGATTCTCTCTTCACTAAGTCCATAATTTCTTTGGCTATGCAAAAACTTTTTCATAAGATGAGATCCCAGTTATTGATTGTTTCTAATATATCATTTCCTGTGTGATCAAGCTTTTGCTCTTAAACTTTTTACCTACATCTATGTTTTCAAGAGTTCCTCCTATTTTCTCTTTCAACATATATAATATTTCTATCTTTATATTTAGTCTTTGATCCATTTTGCTATTCATTTAGAGTGTGGTAAGAGACATGGGTGTAGTTTCAGTCTTCAGCATGGTAAAATCCACTTTTTCCAGCACCATTTATTAAAGAGGATATTTTTCTTCCAGTGAGTGTGTTTGACCTTTAAGTTGAAGGTAAGGAGGCAGAGAATGTTTGTAGCTCTTTCTGCATCTTCTAATCTGTTCCATTGATCCTCAAGTCTGTTTTTTCTTTGTTAGTAACGTCCTGTTTTTAATCACAGTAGCTTTTATATATAATTCAAAGTCCAGGGTTGTGATGCCTCCTGCCTTTCCTTTGTTGTCTGGAACTGATTTTGCTATCCTGGCTTTCTTCTGGTTTCAAATGAATTTTAGGATTTTTTCTCTTATTCTTTGACATATGTTATCATTATTTTGAGCAGGATTGCATTCAATCTGTATTACAGTTTTGGGAGTATGGCCATTGCTACTATGTTGCTTATTCTTACTCATGAACAAGGTATATGTTTGCATTTTATTATTTCCTCTTGAATTTGCTTTTTGAGAGTGTACTGTAGTTATCAATGTAATGATCTTTTACTTTCTTTGTTAGACTGATTTTTATGTATTTCATTTCTGGGTATACTATTTATTTATTTATTTATTTATTTATTTTGGGGGGGTGCTATTGTGCATAATGTGGTTTCCCTTATTTCTGTCTCAGTGACTTTGCTATTTGTGTATGGGGAAAGCTTTTGATTTTTGAGGGTTAACTCTGTGATTCCATTTCATTGTTAAATCTAGAAATCTTTCAGGGGAGTTTGTAGGGTCTTCTATGTAGAGTATCCTGTCACATGCAAATAATGATAACTTATCTTCTTCCTTTGATATCTTTATTTTTTTATTTCTTTCTGTTGTCTAAATGCTCCGGCCAAAGTCTCCAGAAATATATTGAATAAGAGTAGTGATAGTGAACATCCTCATCTTACTTCTGATGTTAGAATAAAAGATTTCAGTTTTTGATCTTTGAGTATCATGTTGGCTGTTGGTTTATCATAGATGGCTTTTATCAGATTGATATAAATAGACTAGCTATTCCAGTTTTCAGACAAGTTTTTAGTTGAGTGGGTGTTGGACTTTGTCAAATGCTTTCTCTGCATCTATTGAGATGATCATGTGATTTTGTCCTTGGTTCTATTAAGATGGTATATTACAATTATTGATTTGCCTATGTTGAACCAACACTGCGATGAATCTGTGATGAATCTTATTTGATTATGGTGTATAATCTTCTTGATGATTTGCTGTATTATGTTTGCCAGTATCTTACTGAGGATTTTTGCATCTATGTTCATTAGGAAGATTGCCCTGTACTTCTATTTTTTAGTTGGATCTTTCTCTGGCTTTGGTATCAGGATATTGTTTGCTTCCAGGAATGGGTTTTAAAGGATTGCTATTCTTTCAATCTCATTAAAGAGTTTGAGAAGAAGCAGCATTAAGTCTTCCCTAAATTTATTTTAGAATCGGCTGTTAACCCATCAGGATATTGGCTTTGCTTTTTTGGTAGATTTTAATTATGTCTTCAATTTCATTTACTGATATTGGGTTATTTAGAATTTTTTTTTTTTTTGTCTTTTTGAGGCAGGGTCTCACTATGCTGTTCAGGCTGGACTTGAGCTCACTTTGTAGTCCAGGCTGGTCTCCAACTCACAATGATCCACCTGCCTCAGCCTCCCGAGTGCTGGGATTACAGGCGTGTGCCACCAAGCTTGGCTTATTTAGAATTTTTATACCTTCCTGATTCAGCTCTGATAATTCATATGTATCTAGGAATGTGTGCATTTCTTCTTTGTTTGCCACTTTATTTGTGTGCCAATTCTCTAAGTAGGTATTGATGGTATTCTGAATTTTTGAGGGATTTGTTGCGGTTTCCCCCTATTTATTCTTAGTTACTATATTTGAGTTTTTTCTTTTTTGATGAGGTTAGCTAGGAGTTTATCAATTTTAGTTAGTTTTTCAAAGAACCTACTCTTCAATTCATTGATTCTTTGTATTGTTTACTTAATCTCAGTTCTATTAGTTTTTGCTCTGATCTTTGTAATTTTTTCCCTCATATGAGCTTTGAACTTGCTTTCTCTAGAAGTCTGAGTTTCAATGTTAGGTTGTTTATTTAAGCTTGCTCAGTTTTCCAGATATGAAAGTTCACCACTAAAATTTTCCATCACAGGACTGCTTCCATTACATCCCATAAATTCTTGTATGGTGTACTGGCATTATCATTTAATTATGAAACTGTCTAATGTCTTCTTTAACTACATCTATGACCCATTGGTTGTTCAGGAGGACGGTACTTAATTTCTATTTGATTATGTAGTTTTTGTGGTTTGTTTTGCCATTGATTTCCAATTTCTTAGCACTATGGTCAAAAAATAAGCATGGGATAATTTTATCTTCATTACATTTACTTAAGGATGTTATATGAGCTAGTGTGTGGTCTATTTTGGAGAATGTCTCATGCACAGCTAAGAAGAGTGTGTTTCTTATGCTCTTGGTGGAACTCTCTGCAGACAGCTAGTAAGTCCATTTGTTCACAAGTTTCATTCATTTCTGATAAAATATTTTGTTGATTTTTCTTCTAGCTGATCTGTCTATTTATCACAGTGTATTATTAAGGGCCCTTGTTACAATAGTGTTAGGGCTTCTTTGATTTTTCATGTCCTTTAATATTTGTTGTATATACTTGGATGTGTCTTCATTACATGCCTATATATTTATGATTGTTATTACTTCCTCTTGGAGTATTCCCTTAACAAATATGCAATGATCATTTTTGTCTCTTCAAGCCAAGTCTTGGCTTGAATTTCACTTTTTGATAAATAGAATTGCTATCCCTCTGTGTTTCTGTGCTCCTGTTGCATGGAAGATTGTTTTCCATCATTTGACTTTCAGTCTATGAATTTATTTGAGTTAAATGTGAGTTTTTGTAGTAAATTATTGGATCTTGTTTCTTGATCCAGTCTGCCAGTCTCTTTCTTTGGATTGGGGAATTAAGATCTTTTGCATTGATGGTTATAAATAATATGTATTGGCTTATCCTTCTCATATTATTTTCCTGTTGTTGGTTCTCTGTTAGTTTTCTTTCTTCTCTGTTTATCTGCTTATCTTGCCTTGTAGATTCTTTCTATTCTTGTTCTTGGAATTGTAGTTTTGTTTTTTTCTTTCACAGCATTTTAGAGAGCTTGATTGGTGGTCATGAATTTATACAGTTGTTCTTTATCATGGAAGTATCTTATTTCTCTATTGATTTTAAAAAATAGTTATAGACAGCCCTTCAATCTGAGTTGGAGGTTGTTTATTTTTCTGGACATCAAATATTTTACTCCAAAGTCACCTAGACTTAACTTGCTAAAAACTTTGCAGTATTCTGTAGGCTTTCCTCTATAGGTGTTTTGTTTCTTTTTTTCTAACAGCTTTTAATATACTGTTTTTATGTAGCATGTTTGGAATCTTGATTATTGTGTGCCTTGGTCTAGATTTATTTTGCTTATAGGTAATTGGAGTTCTGTATGTCTTACTTATCTGTATGTCAAATTCTTTTACCATGCTTGGGAAATTTTCTACCTTTACTTTTGTGAGCAAGAGGATTAATTATTTGTATTGTCTGCTGAATTTTTCATGAACTCTGATCAATCTTACTTTGTTTTTTTTGCACCATCTTGCAGCTATTGGATTTATTTTTCCTGCTACATTGGTATTTTTAAGAAATCTTTCTATTCAATCCTGTCTTCTAGATCTGATATTCTTTCCTCATCTTTGTTGGTTCAGCTACACTTTCAGTGGAATTTTTAATATGGATTTCTATTTTAATCTGTTTCAGGGATTCCATTTGTTTCCTATGTTGTGTCTTCATGGTCTCTATCATTTTTCTAACCTTTTCTATTTGTTTAATCTGTGTCTAGTCTACATTCAGTGAGCAATCTTTAATTTTGATCATCGTACCGTTTTTTACCTGCAAGATTATTTCTGATCTGATTTTCTCTATCAACTCATTCATCTGTACCTTTTTTTAACTTCTGCTAGTACCATTTCACAAAATTCTGGTGGTTGGCTACTGATTTTATCTATCTTATCGTCCCCTGGACTTATCCTGGGTGGGCTGGAGGTTTAGGGATGCACTGTGATTCTGTGTCCTGTCACATTCCATTTTTTAAATTTTATTTTTTTCTGTGTTGATGCTTGTAAATTACTTTAGGTAGGTAAGTAGCTTTGTCACTAGTATTGAAGCTTCCCTAGGAAATGTATAGTCCTCAGAGACATCTTCTATTTGTATGTGGCTCTTTGCATTTGTGTCTATCCCTAGGTTCTATCTTCCCAATTTATTAGGGATGAAAAGTTGCTATCTATTTGGCTCAAGTCCTTTAGTACTGGCCCAAAGTGATGATTATGACCCCAAACAATCACAGTGTTGTTACACAAGAGAGAAGTACTGAGTACAACAGGTGTGACACCTTAGCTAAAGTAGTAGTACTAGCTATAATAAGATCATCAAGTACAGCCTAGAAACTGACAAACTGTGTTAACAGTTAATTTGGTATTTTTAACCATAGGAGTAAGATTCATAGTTAGGCATCCAAATTCAGCATAAATCAGAAATGTGTATGCTGTGAGTATAATGATGTTATACTGTGTGTGTGGTGGGGAGTGGCCTAAGAGGGATAGTGGAAAAATATAGATATTAATGAGAAATATAGTAGAAGAAAGGGTGAAAGACAAAGGATGATTACCTAAGCTTTTGGAAACTACAGAAGATAAAAAAATGAATGAAAAAGCAAAAGGATATTGAAGTAAATCAGAAATACTAGAGATAGTGCTAACTCATTTGAAAATATCAAAAAATCAAGACAGTTGAGGAAAGAGAAAAAAGCATAAAATAAAGTAAAAGTAAAAATTTAAGCAACCAAATTAAACAAAAAAAGGAGACAGAAAAACAAAACAAAAAACAACAACACCCATAAAATTCCTCTGGTGTCTTCAGTTCTGTGGTAGTGTTTAAATCAGAGCCCAAATCCCCACCCCCACAGTGCAAGTCTGAATTATGGTTAGTTCTGGGTATGAGACTGATCTTGGCCTCTGCATGTGGGGTCTGGTGCCAGAGTCTTCAGCCAGCAATTTTCTGTGTGTCCCTCAGTGACCCACTGACATCTCTTTACCCTGTTTGTCTGTGTATCACTCTTGAAGTTGCCATGGCTGCCTCAAACAGGCAAGCTGAGGCTCCTCCCAGTCCCATGTGCAGTTAGCCACTTGTGACCTTATACGGCCTCCTCTGTTCCATTCTGCTCCTCCTGTCTCCTGTCATGCCCCTGGAAGCAGGACAGCAGGAATGCTGTTGATTGATTCACTGCCCATGTCCTCTTCTCTCTTGTACTGTTGGGAGAAGCCTGGGGGAGTCCTGACTTTGTGCTTATTGCACCACTGTTGTGGGCCAGCCCAAGATTGCTTACATCCCACATCCCTGATGCTGGGAGCAGGGCAGGAGTGGTGTTGCTTTTCCATTCAATATTTTTAACGCTGCCACTGCAGTCTTTAGCCTTGTTGTCCCTGAGTTACAGTTAGCTGCTACGGTGTACCACAAAAAAAGGGAAAATAAAACCTGGTGGCTCATTGGGAGGTAGCAACTTCCCGGTCATGCACCCTGTGTGGGCTGGAGAAATCTGCTACCAGGATGCAACGTTCTCTGTTTGGATATAAAATTATTCTGTTAAAAGGAGAGAAAAAACTGCTTTTTTTTTTTTTTACTAATGCTTATATAAGTTAATAAATAGTACATGTTAATAGAGATAGTGTGTATTATCGATTTTATTCCTAATTTTCTTTTATCATAAATACACGTGTCAAAAAGTATACTTATTTACTCAGATAAAAATAGAAAAAAAATTTTGTGAGAATTTCACACAATGATTTAAATCACAAGTAATTTATAATTGAAACTGATTTTTAATAATATGCCATGTGAAGCCTCAATTGTCTTCCTTCATTTTTTAAAAAATCAAACAAATTGGTTTCCACAGTTGTTAAAATCAGCCACCTCTTCAAACCAAACAGAAATATTTGAAAATTGCATTAGTTATAAACAAAGAAATTTTGTACTGCATGTGATAATGTACATTTCATAATATTTAAGACTTTGTAACTCCTCTTATAAAAAAATTAAATGGGAGTAAGACAGGAGCAGGATGAGATCTAAAACAGATCACTTTAAGATAATTCTATAAACAGAATCTGAGGAGCCCCCTTAAATTATTCATTCCAAAATGTTTCTATGAAACTTGGGATACCTCTTAGATAGATACACGCCAATTTGAACACCTTGTCCTAAATCGGTAGATCTAGATAAGCGAAGATTCCTTAAAACTATATAAATCATGAGTCTTTCTTCTGTATTTTGATTCATTAATATCTTGGGACCTGGCTGACTGTGCCTGGACTTCCCTTACCAAAGATATTCACTAGTTCCTAGAAATAATAGGTATTTGACTGAGGTTTGCTTTTCCAATGCAAACCAACGAATGCAGAGGTCATACCCAGCCTCCTCCTTCACTAGACTCACACTGTGGGTCACTTTCCACTACTCTAATCACCCAAGGTCAAGTACTAGACAACTATGGGCTGTTCTTACACCTGACAGCCTTCTGAAATTGTTCAGACTAGATAATCATAAGCCTGCCTAGGGGCCTTACATTTTCCTTCTGACAGAACCCACACTAAAGGCTCTTGGCCACGTTTCACACTCATGTCCTCTTCCTCTGTCAGTGGTTTGTCCCATATAATCATGCATAGTATGCAGCACAGTCCCTTCTATTTCTTGGAGACTATGAAAATGAAGAATTTGCTCCTTTGTGAACATCATTTCCCTTTTTGCCTGCATGATTACTATACATCCCAGGTATCATTAAAAAGGTAACTAATAAAGCAATCGTCAGTTTCCTTCATAAAACCTTGCCTCTTTTTTTACAAGAAGTAGACAATCATCAAGATTTACCTTCCCCACCCTATTCCTCAGGAAAATAGACCTTTCTCCTGCCATACTTGAATTTTGGTCTTGACCTCATTCATTCATTTACGTATAAATTTTACGTAGAATACAATGTTATGTTTTAAGCTTTCGATACCATAGCCCATGGTTCTTACATTTGGTTGATTATGAAATTTTAGTGATTTTTTTTTTTGATTATGGTGGCTAAATGCTAGTGAGATTTCTTACCATGTTCTGGCTTACCTGTAGACTTCAAACAATTAGAATTAAAGCAAGTGGGCAGTTTCAACATCTTTGTGATGGGCAAAACATCAATTTATGTAATTTCAAGGCAACTTTATCAATCAATGGGTTTATAAAAGGAAATTTATCAGTAACAAAAATAAAACCGAAATACACCAATTTTTATTGAACATCTAAGATTACAAAATGCGAGAAAGTACCACAATATTGTAAGACATTAAGGAGGAAATTTTCCAAGTAACACAAATGTAATTCAATTGTTCCTGAGGGTTCTTGTCCTCATTAATTCCACCTTGTAAAATAATCAAATCTTTAGAAATACAGTTCCTATCAATGTAACATGTCCTTCATCAAAGATGACTAATTGTTCAGGTGCATGGTGATATGGAATCAGCAAATACCTATTATGGATATTTTCTGGGAGTACCACAGGTAATTTTATGGCCCTGAAACTATATACTTATTGCTAATATTTCTTTATTGGATCATTAAATCAGCAATATATTAGTGGCTAATAAATAGCAAGGTTTTGAATAGGGATCAAGTATTCTAATTAGTTTTATTGTTTATTTTTAAGAGAACAATTTGTAACAGCCAGTGCTTCTGGGGTATGAACAAAATAAACAGATTTCTCTTTTCTGTATCTTAGCAATTATAATGTCTGTACTGTTTCTCATATAGAATAAGATGGGAAAGCAGTGGCAAAAAATGAGGTCTGTACATATTAAAACTAGAATAAAGAAGATATCTGTATATAAGGAAAATTAATGCTGAAAAGTAAAGATAAAAATTAAAAAGAAAATAAAAGTGAGATGATGTGAGAGATTTCTATGGGATCTGAAAATGTTCTTGGAACATATCACAATTACTGTTGATGCCAGACCTTTGCAACACTCTTTATTGCCTTCTCCATTCTACTTTATCTGAAATAAATTTAGATAAATATCAATCTTCCATTTAGCCAGTGCAGCTTCCAGAAATGTTTCTGGAGAACTGGATTGGGGTTGGCAACTTAGGTCCTGGTAGTTTATTTCATCATACTTTTCTCCTCTTTCTTATGGTGAGCACTTTAATGTAACTGCCTACTTATCTCTGTACTGCCCTCTCACTAAAAGTGTAAACTTCTTAGGACTGCAAATAGTTTTCTTTAGTTTTCCCACTGTTTTATCCCAAATTCAAGCACAGTATTAGGAAATTCATTAAATAAATGTTGAACTGTAGACATTAAAGCAACCTAGGTATTAAAGTGATCAGAAGTCAATTTCCGTAGAGATTATGTGGAGGCAATGAGAGAAAAACAACCAGGAAGTAAATGATTTGAATATATAATAAATACACAAATAGAGATTTTAATGTTCATAGTTACAATTTAGAAAGTGTAAGAGAAATGTTACTTTTCAGTAAGCAAAATAAGATTTGGAAATTTAATTCAGATGACCAATAATTACATTTAAAATAATTAGTGTTACTTACATAGGTCATAAAAATAGAGTGTTGAGAGATACAGTATGGAAGGAAGAATGATATTCATAGAACAGTGACAACTAAATGTATTAAACATTATTCAAAGGAGAACTACACAGTTCTCAGATACACCCAAGTCTGATGCCATGGAGACATTAGAATAGGCTTTTGGATGAAAGACTTCAGGTGCAAACAGAACAGAGAGTGAAGGAAGAAACGAGTAAATAATATGAAATGAGTCTTTTACCCTATTTGATCAGATGTTATAGAAGAGGAGATAGTATATTAAACTTGGGCATTTCAGATAGCTAAATCAGTATGTGGTAAAACAACTAAGAAATTAATGAGTGAAAAACATGATTTTGAACATAGTCAATCAGATAGTAACGTTTCATAAAAACACACACTCAAATATGCCCTATTTTGATAAATAATGAACAATGACATAATAAATAACTTCAAAGTAAACCTAACTGTGTATAAATGTAGCACATTCAATTCTGAAATTTATTCCTGCTCACACACACACATACAAACACACCTTTTGCTTCATTGCTTCTGACAGTATCATGAAATATGACCATTTTTCCTTCTGTAACTACATTAACAAAAATAATAACTTGCAAAAATTTGGCCAGTGGTCCAAAAGGGTCTTTAAATGTTGGTTTCCACACTTGCTGTTTTTCTTCTCTTGTGTTGTGACTCTTATACCTGTATTTTCTATTAGATGGGCCTGTGCTAGGTGCTTTTTCCTAAGTATTGACTCCAAGCTAGTGGATCCCCTCACTTCCTAACTGAAGTGATTTTCCGAGAACTTGGTACAAATTGGCAGTACATAATGATGCTTAACCTAGATTTTCATGTGTATTTTGCTCACCTGAGACAGAGAACAAAGCCCACAGGGACAGAGAAAAGCAGAGACTAGAGGCCATAAAGTGACTTGCACTGTGTATCACAGATTCTCTGAATGAAAAGCAAATGAAACACCAAAAGTTACTACCAAAACAAAAAGAGCCTCACAAAAGTAAAAAGAAAAGTGGTTAACCAAATAATCAATTATTCCAATATCCCTCTTTTTGTCTCTAGTCCCAATCATAGAAGTTTTCCAGGTCACCAAACCATAAGCCAATTAAAAAAGGAATAATTTGTATTACTGCTCTTTATTTTTAAAAATTTAATGGATTTTATTTGGCAGATTTTTATATGTATAAAATATATTTTGTGCATTTTTCCCCTCATCCCTTTAATCTCTTCCTCCCTAGAATTTCACTTTTGGAAGGGTGGATGTTATAATCCCTCAAACCCCTGTTCCTCTCGCATTCCCTTCTTCTTGGTTAATAACATTCTCCATTGTACTTTCTTGTCGTACATTTTAGATACCATGTATCAAGGAAAACACACATTCTTTGCCTTTCTGAGTCTGGCTTATTTTGCTCAACGTAGTAGTCTCCAAATCCATCCATTTTTTTTTAAATGACAGAATTTTATCCTTCCTTGTGCCTAAATAGTAGTGTACCACATTGTCTTTACACATTCCTCTAATGACATGCATCTAGTCTGGTTCTGCACTGGCTATTGTGCTGCTATAATCATAGGTATTCAGAAATCCTTATGTTTAGTGCAAAATGACTCAACTAGGACAGTGGGTGAAAGTGTTTGAAATTTGGGTTTTGTATTAAACTCTCATTTGTTATGACTTCTGCTTATATCAAAAAGTTTAGAGTTAAGTTAATTAAAAATTAGTTCAAATGACTTCACAATTACTTTCTGCCCATAAGATTATTGATCAAAGACATAATGAATAGAATTAGAAACTCTAAAAAGCATAATATAATTAATGAATTATATACTATTTTGTATATGTATGAGAAAGTAATCAATAAATGGATACAACAGCAAGTGCAAAGTCAGACAGTTGGATTTTTCTTAGTAACCTTATGTGTATTGATATTATTATTTATCTTTTATAACTATTAGGTTTAGGGTTGGCATCCAATTTTGAAAAGATTTTATATGAATATATATTCATCTGAATATTGAATTCTGACTTTCAAAACAAAATTGAGATCTCAAACTAATATAAGTGATCATGACATTTTAAAACTTAGTTGAAACTCTTAATAGAAAAAATTGGTAGGTCTATAATTTTTTCATAATGTCTTAATTTTTGAAGAATTAGCTTTAAAATAACAGGCTCCATTTTGATTCACACGTTTTAGTTGAAAACTCACTTTTGTATTCCCTTTAAAGACATCAAAATTCATGTATAAATATTTTTCATTGTCATTGGCTGTATTTCAAAGGCTTTTATTTTTACATAAAACAAACTTAGAACTCAGTAAGTTACCAATACAAAGTATTGGATCAAATATCTAAATTTTTACATGTATTAAAATATTCACTTCATACCCTACCTCCCTTGACTGTCAAATTTTTATTCTATGTTGAGTTGTGGATCACTGAAGAGAGAAAAAACAAGGTCATTTATTCAAGTTGTCTGTGGATAGGAAATAATAAACTTCTCAAATGTCATTTATAAATTTCAAAATTTGAACAGGCTTATCAGACATTTAATGTCACATTTTAAATCTGATTATATATTTTCAAACAAAGCATGTGCTATCTTGCCATTTTGTCCTTTCAAAAGGAGAACTGGTGAAATGTCATGATGAAGCCATATCCTGACTTTCCAAAGTCTCATGAGATCTCTGCAGACTGCCACAAACAACTCTACTCTTCAGTCTCCTACCTGACCCTCTATCAATCAATCCAAAGTGTTCCAAAACACATGGCTTAGAATTAGACAACCTCTCTGTTTGACATCTTAAAAAATCCTGACTCCCTTATTAAAACATAACTGTTGATTACATGCTCAAATCACCATTACTTTCCTCAAATAAAAACATCCTTTGTCCTAGTACAGCCTTTTTCTTTTCATATAGATAGGAACCTAAAATAATTTTGTTTGCCTGATCACTGGGAGCAAAATTTCTATTATTTTGAGCTGTTAAGACTTCAGGTCATCATTCTGCATGCTAATTGATGATTGCATCAAAGTAAGGATGCTGCCATTACTGAACTCTACTGATTATTTCAGTGGACTTTGTAGCACTCTAGAGCTCCTGGCCTTGCTAAATGAGGAAGTCAGAAGAATTCACGGTGTCATTTGAGGAAACATTAGTTACTATTTTGTGAAGTTCTTCATATTTTAAGAACTGTAGTAAGGTATAACAAACATAACATACAACTTATTGGTAAAGGCGATGGTAACTTGGTCAAGGTCATTGATTTTTAGGATATTCACAGTAATAAAGTACTAATATATTCTACAACACGGTTAGAACTTAGTAACATTAAGTATGTCACAAATGTAATTGATGTAAAATGCTAAGAACAGTCAAATCTATAGAAATACAGAGAAAATTAATAGTTACTGGAGGCTAGAGGATGCTTTCTTTCAGAGCTGATGAGAGGCATGTTGTTTTGTGCAACTTCCTCCTGAATTTGTATTCTCTCTTCACTTTGTCTTTATTTTTTTTTTTTCAGGAAAAACAGGACAGCTTCAGTTTCTCCAGACCTATTGTGACTTTCTCCCACACTAACTGAAAGACCCTGGTGACTATATTTGCACTATGCACCTGCAAATCATGTGTCTGTACCATAGCACATAGGTAAGTTTTATCACCGCCCCCAACAAGATGTCACTTTTGTCATCTGTTTTCCTTTCAGGGTCCAGTATCCAGAAGCCCTGGTCCTTTAATGAATCATTTTTATGACACCATTAAAACTAATACTGTCCGTGTAACCTGCTGCAAATTTAAACAGAAGAGGAGCCGTCTGGAGCTCTCCCTTTGTGCTCACATACACACATTTGTGTTGCACTTGCCAGTTTCTTACTTTGGAAAGATAGATAGGCTCCATAGGCTGATTGTGCCAGTTTATAAATTTCACTTCAACTATATCTTTCTTTTTTTTTTTTTGATTTGATACCTTAGCAAGACTAAGTACAATTCTATGTTCACTTTTTTCTTAATTTGAGGTCATGTTTACTTAAATGAAGCTATATGCAAGGTAAAAATGTCATTTATTGCTCTAGTGGTGTTTTTTTTAATGACAATGCCCTGTTGGAAACTGCAGATAACCCCCAAATGATTCATCGTGTAGTTAGAACTAAGTATTCTAAATGCATTGTTTTAAATATTGACCTTATTACTCTTAAAGGAAATGACTCAGTTCTGATTCCCATGTCAAACTTTATTTTGCCCCTTTGAGGCATCTATTTTGTGAAAGTCATAGAATCTCAAGGACAAGGTCCTTATACAGAGAAAGGTATAATCTTCACAATGAAAATGACACCTTCAGTTGAGCTGAACTCAAAAAGACATAAATGCTGACTTTTTCTTTTCCCCTTTTATATTCAGTAACATTTTATCTCACACATGTTATGTACAAGAATATGCATGCCGTTCATCACTTAGTACTTAACTTTATGTAACTCCTTTGCATTTTATATTTTAATAACTTTTTCCAACATTACTGCTTCATACAAATGAGTTAGTATTACCAATTTTATTAAGATGATGTATGTACTCTGAAAAGCTATGTGAAATAAAATATAAGCCTTCACCTTTGCCACTGTCCAAATGCTTGTGTCCTCCTAAGATTTGTAGCTTGAAATTGGAGCTCCCAGGGTGATGGTATCGGGACATGGAGCCTTCGAGATGCGATTAGGGGAGGAAGGCAGAGCCTGAGAAAGCTCCCTTACACTTCCTGCTCCACGAGGATACAAATACGGTTAAGAAAAAAAGGGTTCTCACCAGACACTAAACCTGTCAACAGCTCCACTTGCACTTCCCAGCCTCTAGAACTATGAGTAATAAATTTCTGTCATTTATAAGATCTTCAGTCCTTGGTATTTTTTACAGGAGCCCAAATTCGCAAAGACAACTCTTACCTAATTTTCTTCACTTGAGAAAGGAAATCAAGCACTGTCCCATGTAGGAAAGATAATTCACCTCTTTGAGTCTTAATTTCCATGTATATAAAATGGGTTCAATGGCAGAGCTCAGAGTTCCCAGGTGGGGAACAGAAGAGTCACAGCTGTCAATTAATCAAACCATACCTGGCCTATAGCAAGGTGAGTGAAATTAATTAAGGAGGCAATATGGGACAATGAAATAAATCTCAGTCTGACCTATTTATATGTGAAAGCCAAAGACAAAACTTAAAAGCCAATTCTTAAATGCTTTTTGTGATTTCTACAATAGGACACAAAGCATATTCGAGCTGGGCATAATGGTACATGCTCATAATTCCAGCACTTTCGAGGTGGAGACAGGAGGATCAATATTCAAGCCCAGCATGGGCAACACTGGGACTTAATGAGACCTTCCCTGTGTCAAGAGAAAATCAAAGAAAGGGCTGAGGATTCATCTCAATAGGAAGGTACTGAATCAGATATCAAGTAGTATAAAAGAAACAATACAAATATATTAAAGGGTTTTTTCCTCTAAGAGATCTTTATAGAATTAATGTTATTCTGATAATTCTCACATCAGCTATATAAATCTATATAAATGAACTAACAGACAGCCCTCACTGTGGTGTATTGCCTGAGCCTTTGCTTAGGCTCTTCCTCATATCTGCCCAGACAGTAACGGATGCACACCAAGGTACCTAGTTAGACGCAGGGCTCTTCTCATGAAGGGGATCATTTAAAAATGTGACAAAAGCTGCAAATATTATATTCTAGTATATCTCATTGGTACTATGCTGTATTTCAGTCAGATGAAACGTATCAGTTGTACTTTAAACTTTTAATAAATATATAGTGAATAACTGAATTATCAAACTAGGTTTAAGTTTTTAGCACTTAAGAGTAACGGACACGGGGCTGGGGATTTAGCTCAGCGGCAAAAGAGCCTGCCTGGAAAGCGCAAGGTCGTGAGTTTGGTTCCCAGTACCGGAGAAAAACCAAAAAAAAAAAGAGTAACTGACACATATATGGAAACTCTTCAGTGTTTGATTTATTACTATATTGGGACAATTTTCTCTCTCTTTGTCTCTCTTTTCCTCTCCATATTTGTACAATACATTTTAAATATACAAACAGTATGACTATTTTAAATGCACCATTACAGATTTGAAAATGTATAATTGTTATCAATATTTTATAATGCAAACATATTTATAACACAGTAGAAAAAATAGGTACATAGAAACTGATGGTGCGAGTTGCAAATAAAGACATTTTACCTGAGCTGTGCATTGCTTTAAAGGCCATTTCCAACACTGTCCCTGGAGACTTTAGTTTCCCACCTCCTTTGTGGGAGATGCATTTGCCTTTACGTGTCAGTTTCAATATCACTGACGGGGCCTCTCAAGTTCCTTACTAAGTTAATACAATTAAATTTTGCATATTTATTATCTGGTGTGTATTAAATATTCAGTCACTTTCAAGAAGATCTAAGTTCCAGGAGTTCTCAAGAATACTAAATATCACCACCTACAAAGATCTCATCCTATACAACGTTATGTTACACTATAATTCTTTCATTATTGTAAATAGCTAGAGACTGGATATCTAATCTTGCCTCCCACCTACATTAAAAAAATTCACTTACTATCTTTCTTTAAGACGTTGTTAAAAGCCTCACTTACACTATTTACCTTCTTCCAAAGAGTCATTTTTATAGGCAGAACAAACAATTCAAACTTATAAAAGGAAAAATACACATAGTTTAATTTTCTTATCATAGAGAAAAAATTTCAGTGTACTATATATGACTTATTTCCCCTGTTGCAATTTCATGCATAATGTTTTGAGTTGACTGTATTTTCATTATTACATAAGACTTTTGAATTATATACTGACTTGTGCTTTCTACATTTAAAACACATTGTTAAACCAGAAATAACTTTTGCTGGTCATCTGCACCAAATAGTATAGATTTCTTATTGTTTCCCTTAAGACCATCTTCTTTTGATGAAATGAGGATTTAAAAAAAGCAAAAACATGAATATCTAAAGATTATTGCCATTGTTGTCTTGCCTAGAGAAAGTAGGCTTAAGTTTCATATCTTTTAAATATAATGAATTGGAAGGAAACAAGTGTGCTGTGAGGTCTTGTAATAAAATTGGATAAAACATATTTCAATGTTTTTAATAGTTAAAGTTTGGATTTTTTCTTTTAATTGCTACAGTATACATTACACCCTTACCTTCCTTGTCCTCAAGAGAAGCTGGGACAGCAAACATTTTCAAAAGAAGAAAAATCATAAAATCTCCATTGGTATGATAGCACAAGTTATGTTTCACTATTCCTTTCAATACCTTATTACTTACCTCTTTGAATTTGAAATTGAAAAATATTTACAAGAAGCTACATAGAATGCCAAGAATGTGTTGATGTGATAAAAAAAAACACTGAATTCTTCCATTTTAAAATTTTAATTCAATAAAACGCATAGACACTAGGCACCCTCAACATATTCCTCTTCCCTTCAATCATACATCCCATTGTTCCTGCCACTTTCTGAACTAGTTTTGAAGGTCCTTTTCATGAATATATTTAGGTCATGCTAGTGGCTACCTCCATTTGTAGGATTCAAAATGTTTACCATCAGTGGTCTTGTTGACTTTGGAAAAGAACCAGGAGTTTTATGGTGCTAGATCTGGCAATTATGATGCATTACAATGTTCGTATGAGCCCCCTTTTCCATTGCAAGGCACTCAGTAGCACCATTCGCTCTATTTTTTGATCACTACTTCTTAAGACACTCATGAAGAAGGACCTGTAAAACTGAAAGTAGCAAGAATCATGGAATGTGTTCAGACTGAGGGGGAATATTATAATGAGCATTAGTGGCAATGTGTATTTTATTGTACTAATTTTTAAAAATTTAAATATACACACTTTTCCTTCCTCCCTATACAGAAACTGTCCTTAGCATTGTAAGTGTCTAGAGCACTTATCTAGAGAGAAAATGTCTACCTGTATGTGTGCCTTTACTCAGGGTCAGCAACGGAGCATGTACTTGCTTATCCTCCAGTTGTAGATCAATTGGTTTCGTTTCCTTATTTGAAAACTGGTGCTTTATTGATATGAAACTCAAAAGTTTCCATTCATATGCATTCAGTTAAGCAAAGCATTTCCCATCATAAAATCCATAACGAGATACTAATTCAAGGTCTCCCTATTCAAAAATAATCTTCCTTGAAGTTCTCTCATATTAATCATTCTACTCTCAGACATCTGACAACCATTTAATATGCACAACTCACTGCACCCAACATGAAATAAAATTTTGTCATGTATTATATTCCATAATTTCATATTTTTCAATCTTCAAACTCGACATAATTTATGGAGCATCTTGAAATTGAAGTATTCTTGGATATATTTGTCTAGCATTTAATTATCACTGAAGCTATGATTTTATGGTAGTCTTTTTTTCTCTTTGCTGAAAAGCATATCCTCATAGGAAATTAGGTGCTTAGCAAGCTTGGGGAGATCTAATCCTGCTAATGAGTTGCATCACCAAGTCAGGGGCTTTGTCTGATTGGAGGCTCACCTCTGTGTAAATACCTGGGCTTCAACTTTGCCCCAGATAGTTTGAAGTCAGCTTGGGGTAGCTAATAATAACCAGTTCAGTGTAGCTCTTCCTCCTTATCAGATCCACTCTTGTTCCACACTGGCCTCTCCTGCCTCCTCCAAATAACCTTCCACAGTCTTATTTTCAAAAAGGAAACTGAAGCTTATTCCAAAGATCACATCATCTGAAAATTTTATCTAAACTTTAGGCTAAACTTCTTCATAGTGGGATGTACTACTGTTGCTTAATTCTGTGTCAAATTTTTGTGGAGAAAAATAAAAACGTTAGGGTTATAGGTCCCTCAGTATTTTCCAATATCATTCTATATGTTGAAAATGCAATCAATTGTGAAGAAGGAAGAAAAAGTCTAATTGCTTTTAACCTCTGTAGAAGGATGTCATTATTCCAAACTTGCATGGCTTTGAGTGGACTGACAAATAGTACACTTTTTTACGACCATTCTCACTTAAATGTTAGAACTTCAAGGTCAATTTATGGAAATGTTTTCCCTCGGTCTAAATTCTGATTCTGTGAGTACATAAATACATTCAACTAGTAGGGAAGGCATGTGTTTCCTAGACGAAATATAGTTGACAAAACTTTGTGGTGTCCATGGTAGAGTATGAACAAAAAGTTCTCTGTCCTAGCTTATTTACAAGTCATGCTCACCAAATAAGATACACAGCAAAATGAATAAGATGTATATCAAGAAAAGTTCTCTATACCTTTTTTAATGGGAGATATGTTTTAATAGAGTACATAAATAAATGGAGGCCAATCTAATAAAATAAGACAAGCAAGCTTTAATACTCCTCCTTTAATGTTATCTCTTGCCATATTAACTATCATCTGCTGAGAATTGTAAACCTATGTGAATTCTACCTGACTTCTCATTGACCACTGACCTCTGGTCTCCCTACACACACTCACCCGTGTTTCCTCTTGCATTTCTCCTCTGTTGTCAAAATTCAAGGTGAAAAACTGTATTATAGTTTAACTCACCTATTTTAATCCCATTGGTCCTTTATATACTAGTGCTTACTAAGTGTTTCCCTATTCTCTGTACACAAACGTCCCCGGTACAGACACCCATGATCACATGATTAAATTACAAAACTAATGTGCTCTTGGTTAACAAGTTACATGAACATGCCTCATATTATTACACTTACAGTGTAATTTATCATTTGTTGTAGCACATTATATTATTTTTTTGTAAATTTCAATTTTTGTTGTTGTCTTGATTTTTTGGAGCATTCTTACTATGTAGTGGAGGCTGGCTTCAATTTGTGGTGTTCCTTCTACCTTAGGCACTGGAGTGGTGGAATTAATGTGTGAGTCCACATGCCTGCATATTAACCCCTGTATGTTTTACTTGTGTCCTTCTTTAGCATAATGTTTATGTGTCATGTCTTCATCATATCCATCTTAATGACCTGTTAAGTTACCCAAAGTTTAGGGCCCTCCTAGTTTGGATATATGAATCATTCTTGAAAGAGTATCTATTTTTTATTTTACCTAATAAGTAAAATCAGTAACCCCAAGTACTTTTCCTTTGACCAAAATATGATTCACTTTTAATACATGTGCACAAGTCTTACAAGAAACACTCGCTTTTATAACCTAGTAGTTCCAACAGAGTATCCTGATTTTACTGATGAAACTCCATGAACTAGGAATATCCAGGTGTAAGAAAATCTTTGGGGGTGGTGATAGTCATGAGACATCATAATAGTTTGATCTGCAGTGATATCAATGACTTTAAGTAAGAGTGTACATTCTCTCAAAAAATAAAAAATCCTTAGAAAAATGGCCTGTTGTCACTATTCCTGAGTTAATACTAGTAGGTAATTGAGTTGCTCTTGTATTTTATCAAAAGTCAGTGAAATCCATATTTAAAATGAGGAAGCTGGTCAATCTAGGACTGAATGCTGCTATTTTATTAATAGTTGGTTTCATGAGAAGTTTATAAAAATACAAAGGGTTACGGCTTACCTGAAGCAGAGAGTTTAGGACAGGGATCAGAGAGTATAAAAGGCAGGTAACAAGTTAATAATGAAAGAAACCACTTGGAATGTATTGAGATCCATGTTGTCTTTAACTTGGGTTTTCACTATTTAGCCCCAGATGATTATGGCTGTGGGGAATACGGATCTAGTGTTGTTATATAATTTTATTTTATTTATTTTTCTACAAATCTACCTCATTTTTTTACCTCATTTCATATTAATTATCTGTTGCTTAATTCATTCTGTTTGATTTTAGCAATAACAATATTTCTTAATTTGGGGTTTACAATCAAAATTATAAATACATATTTGACATATTGCTTCCAATCTCAAAATAGTACTTTTTAATATCTCAAACAATAGAAAAAGTAGCATAATATTTTAACTTCACTTACCTTACTTCTTTTTTCTTTTCATACACTATTTCATAATTCATAAACTAAGACATTATTCTTAATACCTTTTTTCTTATTGATTTAGATACTTAACATTCCTTTGCATGCATCCATATATTTACAATTTCTATTGCTGTTCATTCCAACTTAAATATTAATGCTTTCAAAAAGCTTTATGTTTAGTATTTATTGTATTCTGGACTTGTATGTGATGAAACCTAAGCTTTTGTTTTTGACAAGAATCTTGGCTTTCCTTCAATTTTGAAACTAATACTCACTGAATATAGAATGTTACAGTGATTTTTTTGTTGTTTTATTTTAATTTCACATTCAGTACTTCATTCAATTGATTGTCATTGGATTAATTATAATTTTCATTGAGAAGTCAGCTGGTCTTCATATTGTTGGTCCCTTGGTATTTTGGTTTTAGGGATTTTCTACAATATATTAAGGTGAAATTTTACTTAATTTATCTTGTGTGGGGTTTGATGAGTTCTTCAACTAGTGAGCAGATACTTTACGCTAGTTTCATAGAAGTTTCCCCTAATATTATTTGTCATTCTCTCTTCCTATCACTTAACATGTGTAATTAGGAAATTTGATTCTCTAAATGTTTATAGTGTCTATTTTTTTCTGCTCTTCTCATGCCCTCTTTCTATGTATAATATGAGGTATATTTTTTTTCTCAATTGACCTGTCCTAAAATTTCCTAATACTATGATTTGAAGAGTTCAGTTGATGTTAAATTCATCCAATATGTCCCTATTTTTTGGCAGACTTTTTCATGTCGAGAAAGTTTGTTTGATTGATTTTTATATTTTCTACTATTTTGTCATTTATAGTTCTTTTCATCTGTAGTCTTGTCTTACATTCTATTTGGCTTAATATATTAAAGTTGTTTCAAAATTTCTGGCTATTCATTTAATTTTAGATCATATATTTCTGTTATTTATTGTCTTTTTTCTAGATTAATGATCAATTTTCCTATTTTTTGCATTTTTAGAAATTTTAAAATTTATTTTATAGTATTTATCATATTTTATGGGTTCTGAGTTTTACTCACTATAAATAAAATCATGCTGTGTTTTGGCAGATAGTCCGAATACAGTAAATCTAAGTTCTTAAATTTTGAATAGATATTTCTTAGGATAGGTCTACTTATAATTTGAGTCTTACTCCTAGAGAAGAGCATTTCTTAAAGAATAGTACTTATTCCTATCATATATCCATTCCAAAGTATATCCTAGCAATTCTCAAAAGCCTTTGAAGTTTGTCTGTGCAAAAATTCAAATATCTTGGCAATACAATGGGATTTTGATGTACCTACTCAGTTGTTAGCTTTCTAGGAGTTATTCTTTGATGGATTTCCTGGAGTCTCACTCAGTACACAATAGATCATATGGATTTTTCAGAGATTGATGGGGAAAATTTTTTGTTTGCTTTTTGAAACAAGTCTAGCTATATAGTTCAGGCTGGCCTTGAAATCACTATGTATCTCAGGCTGATCTTCAACTCGATCCTCCTGCCTCAGCCTTGTGGGATTACAGGTTCATGCCACCATGCCTAGTTGCTGAGGAATTTAAGGCAAATACCTATTCGGATCTTGTAATCTAGAAACAAGGAGGCACAAAGGAGTTAATGTGAATCTGAAGATTTTTTATGATTGTTCAACACTTTCCACAATTATCCACAGGAAGAAAGCACCCCAGTGGTCCTTATGTAGAGATTGTTGAGATATTAGAAGTTCTATTAAATAGCTAGTGAGGGGGACAAGGGTCAGATTATGGCGGACCTTGTAGGCCATGCTGATAACTGCATTTTATATACACGGAGAAGTGGATCTGTTTCTCTCCTAAGGAGTAGGGAAGTAGGAACAGATATTTTAAAAAGAAATCAAAGCTTCTGAGGAGGGAAAGAAGGAAGGAAGGAAAGAAGGAAGGAAGGAAGGAAGGAAGGAAGGAAGGAAGGAAGGAAGGAAGAAAGGAAGGAAGGAAGGAAACAAAGAAAGAGAGAAAGAAAGAAAGAGAGAAAGAAATCAAGAAAGAGAGAGAGAAACAAGTGCCCAGACTGAGCCCAGGAACTGTAGCTTGTAGTATGCTAGTATAATAATTTAGGAAGGAGATGCCTATCACTCAACTACTGAGATTTGAAGGATATTTGGATAATAAGATTTGAAGGAAATAGAGAGAGTTGAGAGATTCTTGGAAAGTAAAATAAAGAAGAATTGTTAAATAACTGGGCATGAACTAGAACTGAAAAGGAGGCATCCAAAATTTTTCAATTTACAATCCTAATGTCTTTCATTTTTAAAATTTGGACAATTAGTCAGTACCTGATTTGAGTGTCTCTACCAAAACTTATTTTGAGATTTCACCCATATTTTGAGGTCTTTGAATGGGGAAATCAAGTGGAAACTTTGAAGAGATGATTATATCACAAGGATTTTGCCAACATGAATGGATTAACTCATTTTTGGACTGGTAGATAAATGTATTCTCTCCAGTGAAGGACTGTTAACAAAGGCCAGGTTGGCTGTGTCTCTTAAATGTACTCTAGTCATGATGTGATGTCCATGCTACTTCAGACCTCTGCAAATAAACTCATGTGAAGAAAGCTTTTCCAAATACTGACCTTCAACCTTGGGCATTCCAGCCTGCATGGCTGTGAGCTGAATTAACCTTCATTCTTCATAAATTACTTAAGCAATGGCATTCAACTATAGCAACAAAAACAGAGTAATACCTAAAATTGGTATAGAGAAATGTAACTATTACTAATAATAAATATCTAGAAATGTAGAAGCAGCTTTAGAATAGGCAATGGGCAGGGGCTGGAAAATTTTGCAAGAATGGATTAGAAAAAGCCTGCATTGTTATAAATGGAACATTAAAGGTGATTCTTGTGAAGGCTCAGAACAATGCCAAGAAGTCTAGGGGAAGTTTGGGATTTTTTGGAAATTACTTGGGCGGTCATAATTGATAGAATTCTGGTAGAACTGCAGTCAGCAAAAGCCATGCTGATGAACTCTTAGGAATGAGCAACAAGGTATTGGAAATGAGACGAAAGGCCATCCTTGTTACTGAGTTGTAAAGAACTTGGACGGATGGTGTTATGCTTTATGGCTTTAAGCAACATGGATTTAAACAGTGGTGAGAGAATATTTGGTAAAAAATTGTCTAAGCACTACAGAGCGTTGGGGCAATGCATGGCTACTTTGGCTGCTTTCCGTGAAATGTAGGACAAAGGGAAACAGGAATACTTTGGAAAATTTTCAGCCTAAAGTATGAAGAGCAAAGAAGCATGTTCCAGGGAGAGAACCGAGGGTTTGGTGCATTCACCGCTTGCTAAAGGGCTAGGCGTAGATTTTAAAAAGCCATGTGCTGTGTATCAGAAAATGTGACAAAGAAAGTATTCTAAAGGCAGTTCTGAGTTATTGGGGTCATCCTCCCACTGCAGGCCCAGACATCTGGGGGTGGGGACAGAAAGATCGCAGAATGATGCAGGACATTCTCCGTAAGCTTCCTGTTTAGGGCTGCCTTGGGACCAGGAGACATTGCTTAACTCCTCTTAACTCATGTCTCAACCATTCAAGTTGTGTCTGGTGGAGCCAGTAGCATAAGGAAGGTGCAAAAGGCAAGTTTTGGCCAGGTGTATTTGGTTTTCATTGTGTAGAAATTTAGGTCCGAATCTGTGGGTTTCTGTAATTTCCACTGCAATTTCAAAGGTCACATTGAGCAGCCTATTGACTGAGACAGAAATGTGATACAGAATGGAGTCACCTTAGAAAATTCCTACCAGCACGATACACCAACACAGCACAACGCAAAGTCAGTGGGCAGATCCTGAGACCCCAGCACTGTAGAGCCTGAGTCGCTTTTGAAAGCTGCAGGCATCAGCGTGCATTTGCAACCTGGGAGAGCTAAAGCATAGGCTGCTCAAAATAGTAAGGCTACCAGTGCTGTATAAACATTTGTGTCTTGTAAATTACCCAGTCCCTTGTATTCAACTAAAATAATGGAAAATGGACTAATATAGGCACCAGTATGACTGGAAATATTATAGGACTGGCTACTTCCAGTAAGAAAGGGTCTTGGTTTATTTTTAACATATTAAACATAACCAGTTTGATTCATTCCTCAATGTAATGTGCTCTACTACATACTGCAATGTATTTAATCTATGTTAAAAATTTCTAGTAACAGATAATTTACTGTAATTTACAGATAAATGCACTGTATGAAAAAATATTTGAAGAGAATAGTTATATAGGTGTTTGTAAGCCAGTTTACTATCTAAAATATTATGTCCAAATATATGCACATATTTATATATAACTCCATAAATTTAGCCTTTTGCTAACATTTTAAATAATCCAAAATTGGTTCACAGGTTTTGGGTTATTGTTATTGATTGATTAATCCAAGAACCACAATAAAGGTTGTAAGAAGAAATATCACTAAGAATCCTCCCTTTCTAAGAGTAAGAGAATAAAAACATTACACATCAACTTGGATTGAATTAATAACCTTTCATTCTGTGAGTTGTCAATTTCATATAATGGATATTAGAGGAAACATAGGCAAGTCCTTTTTATAGTAAAGCTGATATGTATTCTTCTACAAAACTATAGAATTGTTTCAGATATTCACACATAATAGTCTATAAAATAAATAGTAGTCTTTCATATTACTTTGTAGTTTTATTTTCCTGATTTCTAAAGCATTTGGAATAGCCATTAGTGAAATACAGAAAAATTTATATTCTGTTAGGGTCGTATCTTTGACTTCAGTGTATACTAAGTTCAATCAGCAATGACTATTGGATTAGATTCAGATAACATTTAGTGTGCATGACCACTGGTATTTCCTTCATCCTTTCTGCAATAAGGATTAATTGGGTTCATGACCTAAGCAGAGGAAAAATGCTGATAGTTGTGCCCAATGGACATGTGAGCTTCAAACATTATCTTCTTGTGGCAATAGAGCTGCATTATACATATTAAAAAGAACCTAATAAACTGAAGAATGGCAAAAAATGTACAATTAAACACTGAATGAAGTATTAAATTGATTTAGTTATTTGGAAAACTGGCATATGTTATCAGTAACATTGGCACTATATTGAAGTATACATGACAGAAAATACAACTTTATTTTGCATTAAAGTTTGAAAATAGAATAAGTAATCTACCAAATTAGGGCTTAAAAACATTTTAATTCCTCCTTTTCTTGTTAAAGAGGCAGCAATCTCAGTCTTATACAAGACATGAGAAAAAAAGTCCTGGAGTTTATACAACTATGTCGAAAGATGTCCTGACTTGCCTGTCTTCATGAAAAATAATAGAGTATAAAATTATAAAAATGTTAGGAGAGAGCAGAAAGCACAAAAATGATGGCAGTAAGTGACAGAATTCACGTAGAAAAGCTTATAGTTGCCATAAATTTTTTCACAAAAGGGAAAGGAAAATAAAATGGATAAAAGCCATTCAAGACAGGATGAACAGAAAAAGAGCCATAGGTAAGCTCTGACTTACATAGTGACAAAACCAATTAAATATTTTCCCTATCTCAATTTCTACATTATAAAACAAGGGAAAGAGTCTAAAAGTGACATTTTAAGAAAATGACTTATCTTAAAGAAACTACATATAATGGCAAAGCTTCCAATTAATTTGGGTATTAAGCTAACAACTCATTATTTGTTCAGTAGTTTTTATTTTTTAAAGGAGTGCCATAGCCCGTCCTCAATGCTTTAATATATATTTTGTTGTAAGTTGAAGGGAAAAAAATAAATACAGATTCCTGCAGAGATGAAGTGTACACAAGGAGCTTAGAGTCAGAGAAATGATCTTGGAAAGACGTGATAAATTTAGTATTATAAAAAATCTCCACTTGAGAGTGACAGGAAATTGAAACAAAGTGTAGAGAAAAAGTATAGTCTTTAAAGGTTCATTTATAAGTGTCACAGCATCAAGGAAACCTATTTCTCAAGACAAAATTTCAATTCATTTTGGTGTTAGGTGTCAGTGACAAGTACTATAGGTCAGTCTTTAGTCAGTGACAAAAGTCAAATGAATGGCAAATATTTATAAATACACTAAACTGCTCATGGAAGGTCATTTAACACCAAGTACTTTTTAACTCAACCCTGAGCGATATAATTACTTATTACTCATCCTGACCTTAGATAAAAATTCATCTTTAATAGCAACCACAGGACCTACATGATGTCCTTTCTCTTGGGGCAATTTCTGGAGTCCTATTGTTCAGCTCAGAATAAGAATTGTATCATATATGCTGCACATAGGAGGGGAAATGAGAATGATTTGTTAGTACTACTTGTCTTTTCAAAGGGTAATATTCCATATGCTAGATCAAGAGATTTCTAAACTATTATTCTATATATGTACTTTTAAATGGCATCTTTAATTTTAGGGAACAATAATTCTGTTTCTGCTAAAACAATTAGGTAACCTGCCCTAATGTGTAATTCTTATACAATTCAAAAAAGAGTAATTTCTTTTGTTTATAATTTATTTCTCTAATGACAACAATGGAATTTCAAGGAAAAACAATGACATGAAGGCAAAACATATAATGCAGTAGAAATTCACTATGCAGAGGTAATTACAGATAAAAATTTGGTAAAAATTCTGTCAGTTATTTGTGCTCAACAGAGAAAATACATCTTTTTTAACATCAGCGTCATGTTGCATCTCATGTTTAACAGTTTGTAATTCTTTTAACTAAATGATTTTTACAATGTGCTCTGGTTAATGTAATTGATGAATGTGACACAGATAAGGAATGTACCTTAGTTGATCAAAAATAGTTCAACTTTTAATTAGCTAGTATTGGATTGTCAAGTAACAGCGAATATATATTATTGATATCTACAAGCACTGCATATCAGTTTTCATGAAGATAGTACCCTAGTTACAAGTAAAAACTTTTATTTTCAAAGAAACATTTTAAAAAGCTGTATGATGCTATCTTTTTCATAATTGAAGAACATATTTTGGAGGATTTGTAATCATTTCATTATCATAAATAGAGCGGGGAAGATCTGAAGGAATAAAGAGCACCGAGGATATTGGTTACAATTTATACAAAGAATGTTTCCTTATGTAAGGAATTTTAGCCTTTATTTGTAGAATAGCTATACTTCAGCTCATTTTGAGGTCTCACCTTGAGCAACAGCAGCAAAAGCAAAGGTAGATTTTGTACAAGTAAAATACAGAGGAGATTTACACTAGGAAAGCACAGAACTTTTGGTAATCTAATCAACTATGAAAAGTTAATCTCTTCAGAGAACATAGTAGCTGTGCTTAAAGGCAAAAATGTTTTGAGTATTTACAAACGTATGAAACACTTAACTGTCAGCAATGAGTAAAAATATATTGGGAGTTTTTGACAAAGGAAGAATTCATTGTATCCAACATCACTATACGTATGATATTTCTCAGGTATTAAAGCTCCAAAACTATTTTTGCTGTATCTCTGTGTTTCTCAAATATCATAATGATGTTCAAACGAAAATGTAATAAATTCATAAAAGGCGAAATCTTAAAGGAAAACTCAATTTCTGGATTTGGCACGTGAAATTTAGTGGGTATCTGTCCTGAGGTGGGACTCCAAGAACCATTACTTGGTTTTATGTTACTCTTCCTAACAAATGGAAATTTTCTACAGAGAAACTCTTAGTAGTTTTGGTGATATCTCTTGATTGTACTTTATACACTGATAAGTATTTATTTATTTATTGGTACAGGGAATGCAACTTAGGCCCTCATGCTTCCCAGGCAGGCTCTCAGCCACTGAACTATAACCCCAGCCCTACGTTGATGTTTTTAAATTCTTAATTACTTTTTTTTTAAATTTAGTCAATGAATGACATTTAAATCATTTTGTTTCTGTTTGTTGAGCTAAAGTAATTGCTAAAAATTAGATAAAATTATCACTAGAATTTGAAAGATGTATATTGATGGTAAACAGGAATATACATGGTTAGAGGATTTTAGGGGACATCAAGAGTTTTAAACATCATATTTTAAGCTAAGTCTCAAAAGTTTCAAATTGTGGTAACAAGCTAGCGTTTGCTTCATCAGTCTGAATCTGGATAATATTTATCTAAAGATATAAGACGAAGAAATACTTAATTTTTTAATATAGAGAGCAAGGTAGATAGGCAAATTAATGCTGAAATGCTAATATCATTTCAAGTGTTTTTCTTGTAAGCTCATTACAAGCCACAGTGAAAAAAATGTAACTATTCTATAAAATATGGCTTGGCAGTGTACTATTTTTCTCAGAGTAAATTAAACATAAGGTGATTGTTTTTGCTTTTCTATAGAAACAAAAGCCTCCAAAAGTTATGGTTTCATGCATATGAAATGGTTTGGAAACTTCAAGGCCACATTTAATATGGTTGCATCATTTCATTTAAAATGCAAGGTCTGTTTGTCCTTGTTGACAATAATTGGCAATTAAAGTCAATTAAGAAGAAATAGAATTAAAGAATTGATTAGGCTTTACATGCTTGATGAGTTAACGTTCTCAAGACAAGATTAAGTTTTAATATTTTTTACTCCTAAAGTCATAAGCATTCTTATTGTTTTCCCCATTTATAAAGGGAAATGACAGAATCTATGGTCTCTATATTCCTGGCCTTCATTATTAATTTAATGAGCTAAGCTCCAAATTGATCAATATGTTTTCCTTACCTAAGCATTTGTACGAAATAAACCACAAGGATCCCAACTCTTACATGGCACTGCTGAGAAATCAATCTCCCTACTAACACAGATTTCCTGAGTTTACCATATTTATTCAGCTCCACCATCTGTAAACATTTCTGTTATGTATTAATGGTGAGATACTCAGGAATTGGAAAATTCGGGTCTCTCTATCTTAGGGGTGCTTACAATTCATATTTATGCAAAATCCCTCTCATGAAACAATTGTTAATTTTGAATTGTGTGGATTTTTTGAAAAGTGTTACATGCCACTGTGTAAAACCAAATGAAACAGAAAACTTTAATTAGCTTACCTACTTTCTTTTCATTGACTAGTCTCCAAATAAAATGATCTTGTACCATTTATCTTTGAGATTCTTCTATGGGTTATTTTAAAACTAAGTGTTATTATACAGTTTATCAACTTTAAGTGTTACCCATGTGTCAGCTGCCATAAAGCATTTGAATATAAACTTTCACTTATTTTTATTTCTATTGTCTAGTGATTTTATTGTCAAATTTACCTTTGTAGTTTTGAATAGGATAATTAATTTATTGTCTTAGCTTGGTTGGGTAGCCATAACAAAATGCTGTAGATTACATAGTTCAAGCAATAAAAATTTACTTCCCACATTGCTGGCACTGGAAAGTTCAAGGTCAAGATGCTGTGTACTTCCATGTCCAGTAAGGCTTGTCTCTCTGATTGCGGTTGGCCACTTACTAGCTGTGCATCTGCTTCCTAATGGCTCTTTTTATAAGATAACTAATTTCATCATGATGACTCCTCCTTCCAGATCTCATCTAACCCAAATTAATTCCCATAGGCCCCATCTCCAAATACCATGACATTGGGTTTTAAGGCTTCAATATCTGAACTTGAAGGATGGCATGAACATTTTGTCTCTACAGCATTATGATCACACGTTTTGTTAAGATTTATATCGTTCTTGCACATAAATTACATTCATTCCATCCTTACAGCTTCAAAAGTCTCAACTCATTCTATATCAACTCTAAAGTCCAAGCTTTATTTAAATCTCATCTAAATCAGATGAGATTTGAGATATAAATTATACTGCTTCAAAATTATTCTCTTTTTATGAATCTGTGAAATTGGACCAGTGAGAGATGCACTTCCCAAATATAAGGGGGACAAATGTAGATATAATATCTCCATTCTAGAAAAGAAAAGAAAGGAAGGAAGAAAAGAAGAAAGCAAGAGAGAAAGGAAAGAAAAAAGGCAGGAAGGAAGAAAAGAAGGCAGGAAGGAAAGGAGGAAAGAAGGAAGGACGGATGGTTCCAAGGAAGCCTAAAGTATTGTAAATGCATTCAATTAAATCTTAGAGTTTGAGAATAATACTCTACAGCTTGAGGCTTTACCTTCTAGACACACGGTGGTGAAGCTTGTGGCCCTTTAATGCCCTACTGGGTGAAGGTCCCATCTTGCGGTGACTTTGGTTTGTCTCTATTGCCTTCCATGTCATTCTTCTCAAATGAAATTTTCAAAAAGTGAATATGGCATATATGCAATATCTCAATGTGCACTTACTTGGATAGAATTCAACATTTTAAATTGGCTTTCCATAGTGGTTGTTCATAGATAGCATTAGCTCTAGTGTAATCTAGCTACCATCACATATGATGGTCATCTGACATTAATGAGAGTTTATGCATAATATTTTTAAGGTATACTTGTATTACTATGTGAAAACATTTCTCTACTTTTAATGTTCAGAAATATCACAAATCCACGGAAAATATGACTCATACATTCTGCTGAGTAGTCAATAGATCTTTCCTTATTTTCCATTTTCTTACAAAAAAATGAAAGACTTTAAGTCATACATGAAATGGTATTTCTATGACGTTTAGAAAGAAACTGCTCAAGTAATCCAAATTACATAAAAATGTTGGAGACATGATTAAACTATCCCTTCTTTCCTCTGAGTGTTTTACACTCTTGAAATCTGTATTAATACTTTTCTTTGGTTTATCTGGTGAAAATGTCAAACAGATGAATTTTTTATTTTAAAGAGAAAAAATAAAATCCATAAAACATAGTTTCAAAACAGGTTAGAAGAAGGGTTACAATAATTAATAGATTAATTTTGAAAATAAGATAAAATAAAATTTTATGGACTCTTTTCTTCTCTGATGATTTTTATTTATCTCCCCTCGCATGGGTACATCCTTACAGAGCTATGTAATTACAGTTTTCTCCTTATCCCTATTGTGTTATTTCTTTTCTTGAACTATAAATGTTTCCTGGGAATAGACCTTTGAATTGTTTCCTGTATTTTACCTTAAAAATGATACTGCTAAAAGCATTCTTGTTCAAGTAAACTCATTACAGATGTGTCCATTTTGCCATAATATATGAAGAGAATGATTTGAATTAGTCAGGAATGTGGGTCTTCCAGTCATGATGGCGATGTTGTGTCTGAAAAAGGATGAATGGTCCCAAAATTCTATAAAAGTTCATAATATTCTTAACTCCTTAAATATGATCCGTACAATGAGTATGAAAAATTAGCCATTTTGGTTTAAACATAAATAAATGCTAGATTTTATAGCAATTGAAAAATGTCTTTAGGTAGAAGACAATGTACATGAATAAAAGAACATTAGTGTTATTATAAACTGGATGCTTTCAATGTCCTGAATATAAAGAACACTGCAGAAGCAAAGTGATATAAATTTTAAAAGTTGACATGATTTATTCTAGCAACCAAATAAAATTTCTACCAAAATGTTTTTAAAAATTCAAATACTAGATGCAAATGCTAATTTTATGACTAGAGTTATTATTAAAATGAATACAGAAAATAAAGACTAAATATTCTTATAGTAAATTCAAGAAAATTAACAAGAACATTTTTAATGATGATCTCAACATCAAAGTATTCATTACTATGCATACAAATAATTAAGAGTAGTCCATTATTTGAGAAAGCAATTTTACTTTCACAACTCATAACTAAATTTTACACTTTGTATACTTAAAATACTTTTTACCTGAAGAAATATTTACACATTTAAAGATTCTAAGTATTGTTTTATTTTCATCTACATCTCTGAAATACATATAGCAAGTACAGTATATTATTATATTATAAAAATCTCAGTTAAAATGGGATCATATCAAAATGCTTCTTCACAGGAAGGGAAACAATGAGCGGTGTGAATAGACAACATACAGATGAAAAATAACTTCCCAGGTATTCCTCAGACACAGGACTAATATTCAGAATTTACAAAGAACTAAAAAATGTTAGACTTCCACAAAATGAACGACTCAATCAAATAATGGGCAACTAAAGTGAATAAGACACATACCAGAATGATAACAAATGGTCAACAAATACATGAAAAAATGTTCGTCATCTCTGACCAGCAGAGAAATGTAAGTTAAAATCAAGCGTGATTCCATCTTAAGGATGGCTATCATCAAGAAATCAACCAACAACAAATGCTAGGGAGGCTGGAGGGCAAAAGAAACCCTTCTACAGTGTTAGTGGCAGGGTGAACTAGTACAACCATTATAGAAATCAATATGAAAATTTCTCACAATCTAAAACTGGAAATTCTATTTGACCTATTTCCCTCCTATATATTTTGCCAAAAGAGTTAAAGTCACATTATGGTATACAAGCATACCTATGTTTATAGCAGCACAATTGATATTAGCTAAATCTTGGAAGTGGCCTATAGCTCCATCAACTGACGAATGGATAAAGAAAACTGATGCACATTGGAGTACTACTCTGTCATAAAGAAAGGGAAATTAGTCTTTTGTGGGAAATTGAATGCACCTTGACATCATAATATTAAGTGAAATAAAGCAAAAATTATATCTCTCATGTTTTTCTTATGTGAGAAAGCTAAAATATAAAGAGCAAACTAAAGCACAAATATAGGCAGGAGAGAGGCATAGCTTCCTTATATACAAATGTGATGAGTAGATGAAGCTAGGAGTGGGAGAGAGAAGACTGTTGAAAAAGTGAATTAAGAGGTATCACGTGTATGTAGTAACTCCCAATAAAGAATGAAACCACTGTGTACTGGAAACATGCACCTATAAAAGGTAAAAACTGAAAAAAAAAAAAGTTCAGAAAATGAAAGTCCTAATTTCTCATTCTCACTCTGGTTAAAGCAGTATCAGTTAGATAGTACTGCTTCTCTTTCTGAAGCTATTATTCTGAGGCAGTGTCAATTTTAGGAAGTATGGGGTATTTTACAAGCCTAATTCATTTTCTTAGATTTTAATATCCATCATTGGAGACAATTGTTTTAGATGTTGTTATTGATGTTCTTGTGTATATACGTGTCTAATTTAAATAATTATGTGGAATATAGCTAGGATTATAAGTAAATAAATGAATATGTGTTTTATGGCTCATTTACCATCTTTCCTCATGGTTGAATGACATGTTTCAACTATTCATGAAATTTAGAGAATCTATATGTTAACAAACTTAGATAACTTACACATTAACAAGCTCATTACACTTTAGGCAAAAATTATATCATATAGTAGAATATCAGGTAAAATTTTCATGAGAGCAGGTATTGATTTAACAGAAGGTTTCAGAATATATAGTCAAGAAGAGAAAAATCTAGACTTCTACATCACAACTTTCTGCTACATTTAGCCTGGAACATACACATAATTCACTATATTTAACTATTTTGAGTAAATCCTAGTTGTAGAATATATCAGTGTAAAGAAAAACTGTTCGTATTTTAAAATGATATCTAAAATGTAATATTTCAGGTTTCATAGCTCAGAATAACCTAAAAATTGATGCAGTAGTGAAATATAATAAAAAGTTTACCTTTGTAAAATTTGATAGCTAGAATCAAACAAAAAAAATTCTCTATCTTTTCCAAATTTGGAATAGTGAAAAAACATTTTCTAAAACTACATTAAATGTAAACATTAGAAGTATATTTGCTAAATATCCTTAATTTTGTAATCAATTCTTAAGCTGAAATGTTACCTCATTGGTAAAGTTTTATGTTTATAATAATTATAATTATTATAATGTCATTTTTGTGGTGAAAATTCTCAATAGATTTTTTTATAAACGAAGATAAAAAATAACATTCTTAATGGATTATTCATATTAAATTAATTTACTTAACTCCTCTCACATTTTACAAAGAATATACTATTAAACATACAACCATAGCATATAAAACTGTTTAAATCACTTAGTTTATAACGTTGGTATAAATAGTGGAAGTGGAAGTAAAGAAGTTAAATTTTTCTAAGAGAGTATACTTTATTAATTAGGGTTTAAATTTATATTTAACCCTATTCTATGTTACTTAACCTTTTATTTCACAGTTATAATTCATGACAGTCTTACCAAGAGAGTAAAGATGGGGATCCTGGTCAGTGTGAGTGAAACTCATTGTCACTGATGTCTTCCTCTTGTGCGTGCATGTGTGCACGTGTGTGTGTGGTTACATGTGACAGTCTCAGAAGGGAACTTTATGAAACAGTAGTAGCCTGTTGTAGAAGATTTGGGAGCTAGTGTTTGGAAGGATGAATACAACGAAAGAGACCCCTTTCATGAGAAACTGTGTGGAGATCTGGGGTGAAGGAGAAAAACAAGTTAGCAACCAATTTAATTTTGCATTAATTGATGCTTTTTCCTGATAAAGTTTTAAAAATACATACTCGTTATTTCTGCATGGAGAACTGATAATATGTTTTATTACCACATGTTGCTAGGCTTGGATGAAGTTTGTGAAGAAAAATGTATATCCAAAATATCACTTGTAACCAGAATATAAAAATAACATTCCCTTGTTACTTCCTGTGTGAAATATAACAATTGACAATAGCAAACAATGGCATTGTACAAAAAAAATTGCAGGAACTATGCAATTGGACAGTACTGGACCCTAACCCCAGTGGGGCAGAATAAAAGAAGGAAGAAAGAATGGGGAGGGGTGCTTTCATCTGGAAGGTTTTAAGAATTAAATTACTTACTTGCAGGTGCAAGTGTATTCTTGAGCCCAGCAGTTGGCAAATAAACATGGATTTCTATCTGTTTTTGCTACTAAGAAAGTACTGGAATACAATCGCATCTATTTTCTCATATATGGACTCTAATTGATTTCATCTACAACAGCAAGGGTGAATCAAATTTGAAATTGTGTTATCTCTCCCAATCTTGAAATTATTGGCAGTGTTTATCCTATATTTTAATTTTATCTTTTATTCCTTTCTGTGTCTAGCATGTCTATAGTGGGTAAGAAGGTCATGCTAAAAATAATAAGCACATGGCAATAACTAATTTGTACACAGGAAATGTATAATTTCTCTTAACTCAATTCTTCAAATATATATGTAGGAGTTATTACTTATTAATATTAGGAACAAAAATAGGAAATTAAGTCTGTACCATCTCAATAAGGTTTATACAATATGTATAATTATGAAAAATTATAGTTCTACAACTACAATATAATCAAATTTTAAGGAAATCAAGTTTTTATTAATAATATCTAAGAAAGAATGTAAATATGCCATTTCACTGCACTTTCCTGCAAAGTTTATAAAACTCTTCAGAAAAAAAGATAATAAAATCACTTTCAGATAATGTTTGCCTAATGTTTGTTTATTTATATAGTCAAACAAGTTTTCTTACTTTATTTATGTGTTCTTCATAGTTTACACACTGCGTAATGCTTCAATAATAGAACTTTCTGTAATCCAAATTTTCCTTCCATAAATATAAAATAGAAATGATAAAATTTTCCCCTTTGCTCTCAATTCTGCATCTAATTTTGTTGTACTAATTTGCATTTTTTGCGTGTACTGTGACTGGGTTTGTCATAGGACTAGCATTGGATTTCTTTAGAAATTAGAACAAAGGGGCTGGGGATTTAGCTCAGCAGCAAAAGCGCCTGCCTGGCAAGCGCAAGGTCATGAGTTCGGTTCCCGGTACCGGAGAAAAAAACCAAAAAAAAAACAAACAAAAAAGAAAATAGAATGAAAAATCATACATTTTGTGCTGACATTTTCTATAAATACAAGACTAACTCCCGGCAGTATCACAAAAGATCAGGTAGAAAGGAACTACTTAGGCCATAAGAAATAGTAGCCTTTATACACCAAGAGTAGTCGATTTTTACCACATTATTGGATCTTAATTGTGCTTTTCTCTCTGTTTGTGCTTGTGGCAGTATGTAGTGTCAAGTTGTCCAAGATATTCTGTCCCCTTTACTTTCCTATCATGGAGGGATGCATTCATGAAAGATATACAATCCAAACTCCATTTTTTTAAACATCAGCATACATAGACACGCACAAATGTGCACACATACGCATACACACACATTCCCCCATTGACTACATAAAGTCCCTGAAACTGTACATTAGGATGAGGTTTCTTTTTTAATACTTGGTGAAATTATTATAAGAATATGAAGTTAGGGGTTCACATGTGTCATAAAAATAGTTAAAAAAGAAGAAAAACTGCACTAAATAATGAAAATAAAGTTAGAAAGAGAGGAAGGAAACCTGCATGCTATTGAAGGCAAGAGCCCTGGGCTGAATGAGTGATCTTGCCAGTGGTGTTATCTGAAAGATAACAAGTCCTGACTCTGACAGGAAATCACCTACATGTTCAGCAAGCCGTATGAAACCCGCTCCCCGAACAAAACCCTAGTTTTCTTTCTCCTCTTGCAAACATCTCTGGTGTATTTGTCAAGTCTGCTCTGCCAACTTCAATCTGAGAATCATCAGTTCTCTGTGTCTCCTAATAGAACACTGGGCCCCTCCTTCCCTACTACAGGAGATTCTATGAACCTGGTACCTGGGGTGGTAGCCACATCCGTGAAAATAAGTAACCCTTTTTTATGTTGGAAAAAGAAAAGAAAAACAAAATAGGGGTCAAATCAGGAGAGACTAAGAAGGAAAACTGCGAACAAATGAAATGAAAAAAGTAATTTAAAAAAGTGTTAGGGCTGGGGATGTAGCTCAGTGGCACATTACTTGCCTAGTAAGCATAACGTCCTGAGTTTGATTCTGGGTATAAAAATAAATAAATAAATAATGCTAATTATATCTCTGTATAAAAGTACGCAGGAGAAACAGAAATCAGTGTATGTAATAAAATTTGCTTCAAACTAACAAAGTCATGGGCTAATTTATTAATGTTTGAGTGAGATAGTGAAAATTATTCAAAATAATGAATAGATGAGCTCGATTTACCATAAAACACATGCAAGCTATTTTAACCACAGTTTATTATGACTATTATTTCCTTCTACTCTCTTTTCCCTTTCTCTAAGTTAGTGATGGGCTGGCATGAATGCAATCATAATGATTTGGGTAAAAGGAAATGTAATTTAGAACAAACTGAGTTTGGGCTTGTGTCACTCTGAGTTTTCTTTTTTTGTGTGTCCCAGGAATCAAACTCACTACCTAGCACTTGCCAGGCAGGCACTTTTCCCCCTGAGCTATAGCCCTGGAAAGTCTGAGCTCTTGTTGCTAGGACAAAATAGATTATATTTATATAAATATATATATTATACACCATACTAATATATATGTAAATATATATATATAAATATGGTACAAGAACATCTCAGTTCTTTATATTACTCAGATCAGTTACTTGCATTACTAAGATAATGCTAGATATAATAGCTAGGTATATAGATTTTTTTATTGGTATGTACTGACAGTACATAACGCTTACTCCTTTTGTGGATTTTGTACATGTACATAACACATCTCAATTCCTTTTCCATCCTCTTTTTTTCCCTTCCCTTCTCCCTCGATCCATCTCTCAATCCCCTTCCCAATTTAGAAAGATCTCTCTATTTCCTGCTATCACTCTTATTTTGTTCTTAATATTTTGCATTTCTCATAAAAAATGAAAAGTATCTAAGTCCACTTGGACTGCTAAAAAATATGTCAAACTGGATAGTTCTCACAGATAAAGGACTAACACTCTTAGTATGTAAGGGTGTCTTAAGCTTAACATCAAAAACTTAAACATTTTTTAAATAAACGGACAAAGAACCATAAATCACAAAAATCCATGCAGTGGTTTATCAATAGAGGAAATGAATTGAGCATTAATTTCAAATAGAGACAATGAAAACTTCTAGACATACAACTTTACACCTAGGAAAATGGCAAAGTTTAAATATTATAAAAGTACATCCTCTTGGAAATTTGGGGAAGTAAGTGTTCTTATGCATTGCTGTGAGTAGATGTATTCATACAATAATTTTGTCAATATGAACAGCTGTTCAGGCAGCTTTCAAACTTGCATTCTTCCTGTTTTATGGATCACCTTTCTGACCAGAAAGTAAGCATAACAGAAATAAATAATAATGTCATATCAAAGGACACAGGAGTAGACTTGGAGGGACTTCCAGAGGCCAAATCTGGAACAGTTCAAAAATTAATATAAGTAATAAAAATAGTGGTATATAAGATTGAATGCCATAAGAAGCCATGAATCTATACTTACCTAATTAATTAAATACCTAAATAATTAATTAAACAGAACACCACAGACATATTTTCTTCATGGTAGAATGCCAATTTAAAATGTGGAAAGGGAATGACGAAATTTTAAACTCATTATTTTGCCTCGTAGTAGTAATTCTTTCAAGAAGAATTATTCTACATGCTCCTGTAGTAGGTAATATTTCAATAAGAAATAAGATATTTCCAAACTTATTATTTCTCAAACTTATTTCTCCAACTTATTATACTTATTATTTTTCTCAAAATATTTCTGCAACTTATTATACTTTAATAACAAACGGAAATTAGAAACATTAATATGAAGAAAACCAAAAGTCTAAATGAGCTACATAAGAATCATGTGTCTGTTACTGTCATTGATGAAGAAAGGTGCAAGATCAATTTTGGGGCATTTCAACCAAAATATTTAATGCAATCATGTGAAAACATCAGGAAAGCCATACCAAGGACCTTCAACATAATAAAAGCTTTATTTTTTTTATAGTCAAGTAGTGAGGAACAAAACAGACACTGTAAAATTGTTCCAGATAAGTAGACAGTAAATGAGCTATGTCACAAATGTAATGCTGGGTTAGAACCTGGATCAGGAAAAAAAATCAAACAGTTGTGCTGTGTTTTCTTACTAATAAATATAAACAGAATAAGTGACAGATGTTTCTGTGTACTCCTTGATTTTGATCATGATGCTGTGGTTAAGCACATAAAAAGACTTTGTTTTAGAAAACACTCACTAAAATATGTAAAAGTAAGAAATCAGATGATTAACTTTCAAATGTTTCCTACCATTTGAAATATCTAAGATTGTATGAAAAGTTTTTACACTGCTCAAGGGTATAAGTAAAAAGTATTGCAAATTAAAATCTTAAAAATATGTGTCATATATTTTATGTCAGAAGTACAAAAAGCAAATGAAATAGTGTACTTTATAGTAAAGATTATATTCAATTACCTTTTGATACCAATTCGTCTAGAAAACATTAAAATTAAAGAATTCTTAAATGGAGATTTAAAGTATATTCTGTAGGGCTTGAAATATTCTGAACATCAAATTGAAGGAGTTGTGTACATGCTCATTAATTTGCTATTTTATAAGATCTCACCTATGTTATCCACCCTCTGGGAACACTAGGCTAATTAAATTCTCATCAGTTAAATGTGCAGAATAATTAAAATTGTCAAAATCTCCAATGTATAGAAATCCTGAAGCTATTCAAATAAACAAAACTAGGCAATATAAATTGAGTCATTTTAAGGTCATTTTTAGTTGGGTGAGTGTTAAGAAAAAATGGCACGGGTACCAGCATAAAATATCTAATACTGAAATTATAAATCTTTGGCAGGAATTTTACATTTAGAGTAACAATACAACAAATAAGTAAGTTTATATCTATCAAATTTTTCCTCTCCTGATAGTTTTGCATAAAAAGGTAAAAGATTTGATAGGAAAAAAGTGATGAATAGTGATAAACCAATTTGATTTGCAGTATTAACAAAGATGAAGGTCTCAGGCAAAGGTGTGGGATCTGAAACAGTTTGAACCCCTCTTTAAAGCATTATGAGATCTCTACAAAGAAAAATCCAGTATTGTTATCTTGCATAAAGCTTTTATGCAAAGAACATTCTTAATCTGGATATCATTAGAAGATCACTTTTTCGAGTTCTTTTTCTGCTTCCAATGTACGACAATGATAAGCAGAAAAAAGCACGTGTCAAAAGTCTTTAAGAATTACATGGCCAATAAAAATAAACAGCACAGAACCAAGCAAGTGAATAAACAAGGATGTGAATTCAGACTCTCAATTTGCTCTGAGAATAAACCTAAATGAGCATGACTTGAAGTTTCATCTTCTGGAGAACAGAGTGTTTAAATCAACAAGTAGGACAAGTAGAATTAGACTCAGATGCACAGCCCAAAGTAGCCGTTTATTGTGCAGTCCCTCAGCCATTGACAGGAGCCTGAAACTGATATTATAGAGTCTTACCTGTAAATGAGGCTTCTTTAAATCTGTGCATCTAGGAAAGTACTTAACATTGAGCACTATGAAGAAAAGAATGCTGAATAAAAAATGGGGGTAGGTTCATTTAAATGTGTTGTGACATTTGATCTGAATAATTAAAGTTTCAATATGTAGACAAATTTCTAGAGAAACAATAGTAATGGTGATCCTTTCTTGTTAGAAGGTTCAAGCAGGGATAACATGATGAAAAGTCCTAAATTTGACAATGACCTTTTCTGTTCTTTCTCATCGAAATGTTGTTTTGTTTTGCTTTGCCTATGACAAAGTAATTGCTTGACCCTTCCAAGGCCATCCGACTTCTCAACTCTCCAATTCAAACACGACACAAAATTACATCTTTATGGTGTAATAGGCAAAAGCACATCAACTTACATATAAAGTTTGAATCTGCTTTGTTTTACTAACACATTAATTTAAGGAAGCATTTCAAAGTGATTTTTTCTCTTTATGTGCCAAGATTTCAGAATAAAATTAAAAGATTGACTTTCTATATTGTTCTTGTATACAAAGTTCATATACATCCCCCAACATGTTATGCTAGATTTGACACAAAAATAACACCCATTAGTAGACATCAAAAGCATCCAAAGAGCAAAGGTGTTCCAAGGTGCCTTAAAAATGACTATTCACCTTTCAAACTAATGTGATAAAATCCTTAATGATTTTCCCTGGGTGAGGTGGGTAGTGATAAAGTGAAGTTACAGACAGCAGGAGGCTGATCATCGACTTGTGATCAGCCCAAGTGGGATAGGGAAGAGAAAAAAGTGTGGTTTCAAACCGACCGATGGAAAATTCCTGTCAAAGGCTATTTCACGTTGAGAAAAATCTCATAAATTTGGTGAACAAAGGTCATTTACCTGTGAGTAGGAGTAAGTCCTGAAGTTGAGGCCAAAAACTTAATTTGAAAAAGCAAAGCAGGTGGAATTCTGCAAACGGCTGCATCTCCTGTCTTGTGTACCTTAACAAAGGGTAATGATCAGTGTGTTTTCCTACCTCAGACCACTGGCTCCTTTTGAGAAGATAATTACCTATTGCAAATTCAGATTTGCAGTGCCAGAATTGATAAATGACACATTTCACATCGCTAATATTTTATGTACTAAATATTACCACTTGATTTTATTTAGAAATAAACTGGACTTTTCAATTTTCTCTACTATTTTTGTCTGTTTTGAAACAGCATCAGTATACAAGCCTCAGACTTACCATCCTCCTGTTTCACTCTCCTCAGGGCTGAAATTACAGGCATGCACCAACACGCCAGGCCTGAAACCTTCAATCATACATAATCATGACAAAATACAGTGTTTAGAAGATTTTTAATAAACAGTTCATATATTTTAAACTTTCTAACTATGACTGGCATGCACATATTAGGAAACTACTCAAAATTGTGGCATAAACTTTTTCAAATTGAACACCTATAAGAACCTACCCAATCTCTCCATTCAATTAACATCTATGCCTAACTCTCCAAAAAACATTTATGATGGTCCCTTACTGGCTTATCTCTGTTGTTTTATCAGCTACACATTTATCTCTAATGGTTACAGCTTAATTTTGCTTCCTTTTGAAGTTTGTGTAAACAGACTGATTTTTATTTTGATTCCTTTTTTTGTATTATACTTGTGAGTTTCTCCTATCATGTGTATAGTATGATTTGTTTTTTTCTTCATCATAAAGTATACCATTTTTATAAATTACCATATTTATTAAATCATTCTGTTGATGAATTATGTTAATTTATTAGGATTTTTAGCTATAATGGCTTATGCTTAAGAAGAATTGTGCACATATTTCTGTTGCGCATATATATAGGAGAAGAAATTTTGGTTGTGAATGTGTGGCCCTTCAATATATCTCTGTAATGCTAATCTTATTTCTTCAGGGTAGTCTTGTCAATTCACACTCACAGGTGTTGTACTGTGAGAATTTTTGTTATTTTCTATATTTCTTTATCCTTGTTAATAGCAGTTCTTAAATTTTAACCCACTGGTTGACTATTGATACACAAATGAGGCTTTAATTTACTTTTCTCTGGTTAGTAAAAAGATTGGTTACAATATAAACAAGTATGAACTTGAAGCTACTCTACATAACCCCAGACTTTTTCTCTGAGGAGTAGTGAAATCATGACACTACTTAAAGCAAGGTGAAATTTACTAACCCCTCATTTACATCATATGCTTAGTATCATTGCCTGCCAGGAAACATGTTATACTGGTATGCATGCAGAACCAATAACCACATGTTCACTAAAATGTGTAGATAGATGTTTTATACCTAGTATATTTAGTTAGAGTGTCTGACTTTAGATACATGACCGAAGGCATGTATACGAGTACTCCTTAAATTCATTATCTCCGCTAGTAGCAATCCAGAAAAACCCAATAACCACAAATCTGGTGACATTTTCAAAGGACCCTAGGCCCTGCACCTAAAAGAATCTGACCTTAGTGATGTTTGCTGGCACTTTCTTTACCGTATCTGTTACCTTTAGTAAAGATCTGCAAGTATACTATGTAATTATGATTATCTGATCTTGTGCAATAACTATAGACAATCTCATATTTTAATGGTCATTTGGATAAACCAAAGCTTTAAAAGCTTGTTTAACTTTTTCTTAAATTTTCTATCATTTTATTAGATGCTCCATGTTATTCTCATTTATTTTTGGAAGTACTGTATAATTTATAAACATCAGCACTTTATGGTTGTATATACTGCAACAATCCACTGTTAACGAAAGGCTATAACTTGTTTAAATGTAGTTTGTGGTAGGTAAAATTCTAATTGGCCCCCAAATATCTGCCTATTGTTATCATGAAGGCTAGAAACCAAGAATCAGTCTTATAATTTCAAGACACAGAAATCTGTCAGAACCACTATAATCTCAGAAACTCCCTGCTGAGAACATACACCAGTTTACATTTTGTTCTTCACCCCATGAGACAGCCTATCAGAGAATCCATGCATACTATCTTGGGCTTCTGATATCCAGACCTGTGCGCTGATAAATAAGAACCATGTTAAAGTCACTAAACCTTCTGTAATTTGTTATGGAGCACTAAAATCTACAGTAGTCTCCTATCATTGGTAGGTGACATATTCCAGAACTCTCAATGGATACACAAAATCACAGATAGTTGCAAACCCTCTAATACTATTTTTATAAATATACACATGTATGATAATGCTTAATTTGTAAACATAAAATGGTAAGAGATTAACAACAATATCAAAAAAACATAATAGAACAATTATAACAATCTACTACAAAAAGTTATATGAATGCAGTCTTTTTCTCTGAAAATATTTTATTATACTGTACTCACTCCACTCCTTGTAGTGATCATTAAAGACACATGTCTTGTTTGATGATATGTGACTCAATCCTAGGAAAGCAAAACTGTAAATGAGGAGGGGGCTGCTGGCCTTGATTGACTGTTCTTTTCATGATTTTTAACTTTAATGCTTTTTTGAAAATGGTCACCTAACCTAACACACATGATAAAGAGAGCATTTTATGATTTTTTGGTATGTATTAATTGGTTTTCATATTTACAGAAACTATCAAAATTATTCTCTAATGGTATCTCTTAGGTGCAAACTTGAAATAAATCTGCAGATATTTGCATCACAGTAAGAAATAAATTCAATGATTTTGTTTAAAATGTCATTAGAAGTGGCATCAAATACTACTTTATGAGTAAAATTACAAAATATATGTAATTTCTTTTTCAATAAAATATAAACTTTTATTAAAAATAAATCACAAAATATATGGATGTGGAGTTTGTTATTCCATCTAAGTACATGAATTATACCTCTTTGAATTGTGCAATTTAATCCCAAAATGCTCTATAAATCCATTGCTGTTTCAGGGGAAATTATAGTAGTTATACTGCTGTTACTGTTGCTCTTATCTGTGTTACTTTTGAATGTATTACTAAATTTATGAAGAATTTAGAATTCTCAAGTTTAGACAAGATACTCTTGAAGAATAAATTTTGGATGATGTGCTCTAACAGATGATATAATTATACAAATCTACTGAGATTACTGGGAGTCATGACATTTATTTACTGGGATTGAAGTTACGAAGGGACAGATTGTCTATACAGATTATTAAAATCATAATAAACGTGACAAAACATATTTTGTTAAATTAATATTTCTAAACAATATCAGTAATTAAGCATACTTAACTTCCAGGGTGGTCACTCCCAATACCTCCTTCTTTTAACAGTTGCTAATTCATTACAAGTAAAGTAATTAAAATATGGTAATAGCATACAAATAGAAAATAGAATCAAATAAAATCTCAGCACAAGCACAATAAAAAAATATTAGCTTGATGACAAATATGGTGCTGGAGGGTAAGAGAAAACAGTGATCTCTTAAGTAAGTGGTGTTAGATACGCTGTGGGAAAAAATGAATTTGATATTTACACCAAAGAAGACTTGTAGTGCAAGCAGCTCAAATTCGTGACAGACATATTTACATTGAACAGTTAGATTGCCAAAACATTCACTCACTTCTTTAAACATTATAAATGTTCTAAATTGTGTTATTTCCCCTGTTACATTTCATATCATATGTTAGAAAAATTCACCAGTCAAATTTTTATGATTTTTGTTTTTTAAGTGAGTAAACATTATGCATACTATTAGCTTGGAAACATTCCAGTCTAGACCACTCTAACTACATATTATATTTTTAATTTAAGGATTATAAAATTAGTGACATGAAGAAGGTCTAAGCTGGATTAGGTGAATGGTTGTGAAATGGATGGAAAGAACTATTCAAAGGATATTTACATATACATCTCTTGTATGTCAATAAAATGATTCCTTTAGGTGTGGTTCAGAAGCCTCAAGGTTTACATTTTTGTTCCAGCTCATCTTTTGAAGCAATTTCTCAGTGTATCACAACTCTTACATGCTCATTTTAGGGTGGGAAATATTTTGATTCTGACATTTAAGACTCCGGTCTCTCAAATTGAGTTTGCAGAGTCAAGAAAATTTATTTGACAACAACAGATGTTTGGTACTATTTAAACTCAATATCTAGGTAATGGGAAGTATTTTTCTTTTTATCCAAATGATTTGATATCATGTGGGCATAATCTCTTCCTTTATAAAGATATAAGGAGCATCTATAATAATGGGTGAAATCATATTTTAAAAGCTAACATCAAAATTAAGATGACAAAATGTTATATAGCAAAGTTGTTACTTTAAACTGTCTCTTATACATGAAATAGAAATCTACATGAAGTCAAATATATGTAGTCATTTGGCCTTAAAATATTTTTTGATTTCATAAACTTTGTTTAAGAAAAGAAGTTTGTTTTAGGGTGAATTATCTTAACCTTAAACATACTGGCAGGACTTGCCTATGTAAAATGACTGACAGAATCCATTACAGATTATCTAACATTATTAAAGTATCAGATACTTAATACATGTTCCATAAACATTTGCTGAATTAAATCCTATCCACTTACGATAAAATACCTTGTGTATTAGACTAAAATGGTTATAATGAGTTTCATGAGCTCAAGATTCAAATATAGTTATACCTCATTTTCTTCCCAAATAAATGATAAAGCATCACTAACTGGTAACATAGACATTACTCTTTTCTTATCTTCCTTTGTGTCCAAGAATTGTAAAGTTGCTCAGTGTCAAGAACTCAGCACTTCTTCAAACTAAGAAGGGAACAAAATGGAGAACTTTATTCCTTCACAGGTACTGTTTGTATATAGTACTGGTACACAATTTCAAAATAATTTTTTGTAATCTGAAGGGTTATTAACTATGGCTTCTATAGATGACTTACGCTCTAAATCAATGTCATCAGCTTAGGTACATAAGTTAAGTTTACGGTCTTGGTGTCTCCTGCTGAGACTTTCTCTTTTCATGATGGTAAGATTGGCCTACTGTGTGTCTCTTCATTACCTTTCCTTAAAGGAGGGCCATAGATAAATTTGGAAACATCCACTCACTGATACAGCTTATATTCTAGAAAAATAATTGTTTTTCAAATTATCAGTAAAAGCCTTCTAAATTTAAGAATCAGTTTTCAAAAAATGTTGTTTTTGTCTGTTTCAAATTTATAGTATATAATAAAAAAATAAGAATAGTTTTGTATTTTCTCATTAGTATATAATAAAAAATAAAAATACTTTTGTATTTTCTCAACAGAAAACCTCTTCAAAACCTATTTTTTTAAGAAAATCTAATTTTTAAAGTTAATTCTATAAATCTTTTTAGTGGTAAGAGAATTACAATCTATTTTTTCTTTTGTTCAGTGTACACTACACAAATGATGTGATTAGTGTACTCGGCATGCATTTAGATTTCAAGGAAACAAGCATTTTGCAATAATGTTCAAAATGATAAACACAGAAATAAGCATATGTGGTTTACTACTAATTGTCTTCCTTTCACATGGATTTTATAAAAACATTAAATGGAAGACTATGGGAGCAATGTGAACATAGCTATTAAAAGCCTTTAAAAATTTACTTGTCTATGTACCATAAGTTTCTTAAGTAGAATAACTAAAGAAATTTCCTCCAGTTCTGACAATTCTGAGTCAAAATGGATGTATTCTCATTACCTGGTAAATAATACTTCTATTTTAATTCTACATTTCCAAATTATGTATTGTTATAAGGGTGTACAGTAGACTTAGGAACAGATGATATTTCTTAATTTAGAATCATTTTTATTTCTCAGTGAAGATGCTTAAATTTAATTCTATTTTCTTATTCATGAAAGAAAGCCTATTTTCAAATTTTTGGTTCACCTCCTATTTATTTATATTATGTATCCTGACACACTGGTGAAAAAAGAGAATTTAAAATAAGATAATAAGGGCTGGAGATACAGCTCAGTGGCATAAGCACCTGCCTGGCAAGCACAAGGTCGTGAGTTTGATCCCAAGTACATCAAAATAAATAAATAAATAAATAATAAAATAAGATAATAAAATCAGCACAAAATTAAAGATACATATTTGATGTTGAATATGTGTATATTAATATGTAATATATTTAAGTGGCATGTATATTTGTATTATGCATTTATCACTGCTTTTAAAACTTAAGACTATATAACCTTAACCTGTAGAATAATCTTGAAAGATTGAGCTAAAAAGAATCACATCTTTGAAATGATACCTGTTTTAAGAGTATGTTCATGAAGGAATATGATTGTGATGTGTACATTATGAATAACGTGAGAATTTAGGCAGAAGATTACATTTTGTCACTTAGTATATTATAATCACACTAACTTTCTTCTGTTCTTACAATTCCTTCTTTACAAAATGAAAAAAAGATATGTTTCAGTAAAATAATTTACACATGACAAAAATATTAGGAATAAATATAAATTATGCCTAGCTCAAATTCAAAGTACAAATATTCTACCTAATATTGACAGATAGCTCTTTGGTAAATATTAGAAGACTAAATATAATCAAAATCAATTCTACAGCTAGTGATTATAATGATTCAATATAATGGCAGCACGTGTCTACTCTTACATTTTGCCTATTTTTTTAAAAAAAGCTTTGTTTTACTTACTTTGCACTGACATAAAACTAAATTGGCTAAATTAAGTGTATTATTTACATTGTGTATTCATTGTTATAGACAACCATTTCCTCAATTATGTGTATCCTGGGTTGATATTTAATCCATGCAGTGTTAATCAGTTTAGTTGAAACATTTCCAAAGAATTTAGAATGTGTTTTAGTACCCAAAAGCTAGGGTATCTAGGATAAATTTAAGATATTATTCAGTTTACCTTTAACAAAATTGAAGAGTATGTTAGTATTAATGTCTTCTCTTCTCATTGCTATACTGGTTAAACAGTATATTTCTAGGATAACATTAAGTATAATAAATGTAATGTCAAGAATCTTACAGTTCTAGGATAACTTAACAATGAATGTGATGTCAAGAATTGTTTCCTGGCCTTGTGCCCAGGCAGCGAGTTCTCCGGGAGCGGCAGGGCTCCTGGGTCCGAG
>NW_004955403.1:28748043-28803041 GCF_000276665.1 Chinchilla lanigera
GTATTGTCTGTATTGTGCTTGTGATATGTTGTAAAATGTTGTATGTCTGTTAATGTTTCCCTCCTTTTATCTTTAAAATAAAAAAAATAAAATAAAAAAGAATTGTTTCCTATTGTTTAGTTATTTCCTCTTTCTCTATGGCTTCCATCTTCTTGGGCTGAGCAGCTACTGCACTGCCTGGTCTTCAGAAAGCAGCCATTGGGGATTTCCTTCTCTCACTGAGAGTCACTGTGATAGTCACTGTGAGACCACTGATAGTCACTGTGGGTTCTCCTCCCTCTGATTTCACAGGTCAATCTAATAAATACCCCACCCCGCATAATTACACAAGTATTTTCCCTTGATTTTGTTCCTTGAAAGAACCCAACTAATGTATATCATACTAGCAGAATGCAGGCTGAAAATAATTTGGTTATATCAGATATAGAAAAAATATTTGAAAAAAATTCAAATTCTTTTCATTATAAAATACACATATAATAAATTAGATAGTGGACTGATAACTGGTGGTCAATTTATAACCCCCAGCTGAACTGAGTAAGGGCGGTGCTGGGTGTGGGAAGTCCACCTGGAGGTTGTTGCCAGCAGCACAAGAGGCAGAAGTGGAGAAGAAGATGAGAGGCTATTGAGAGCAGAGACAGGCTGGAGAAGGAGAAAGAAGCTGTTGGGAGTAGGGAAAGGCCACTGGGAGCTGGGAGAAGCTGTAAGGAGCTGTTGGTTTCTTTGGAGGAGCTGGTCATGCTGGCTTTGCTGATGAACTTGGCTGTTTTCATCCTCCCAGGAGCTCAGGACCTTGTTGTCACTGAGAATGGCTTTGGTTCAGTTTGGGGGAGCTCTGGTCCTCACTCTGAGCATCTCTTCCAGGCTCCAGAGGGGAAAATGGTGCACAGCTCAGTCTTCAGAAGAAGCTTGCTGCATTGGCTGCCCTGATGGGAACGCCACTGTCTTCACCATTTAGAGGAGCTCGGGACCTCACTGTTGCTGAGGGTGGTTGTGGTACCTTTCAGGGGAGCTCTGGTTCTTACTTTGCACGTTGCTTCCTGGCTCCAGTGCAGTTCCCTCAGCCTGCTAGCAAATATCCTTCATCCTGATGGCACGGACTTCCTAGATTCCACCACTGACTTTTGGGCCTTTGCAGCGCAGATCCATGAAACAAGCCTGCACAATATATTGTTATGAGCTCCGGGCCTCCAGCTGAACTCTTGGGAGGCATTGTGATGAGCTCTAGGTCTTCTGCTGGGCTCATGCAAGACATTATCACAGGCCTTGGATCCAGGCCTTGGTCTTAGTATGTGGACAGATTTCCTGCACTCTTTTGTATGTTGTTCTTTGGGTGACTAGTATAAATAATCATGCAAAATGTATCCTGTACTAATACTCTTCACCTTGCATAAATATCCCCCCAACTAATCATGACTAATGTCACTAATGATATGGAAAATTAAAATTTAAACTAAAATAAGATTCTTACCTCACATTTGTGTTAATAATAAAAAAGATGAAAGGTAATAGTTACTAGCAAAGAAGTGAAGAAAAGGGAATCCTTGTACCTATTAACAGAAATATAAAGGGGTATAACAATAATGAAAACCAGGATAAAAGATTCTCAAAATATTTAAAACATATATGACTACTATATGATCCAATGACCCCACCTCTGGGTAATTACCCAAAATATTTGGAATCAGTTTCACCATGAGATCGTTACATGCTATCTTTATGGCAGTATTTATTATCCACAATAGGCAAATTATAGAGATGGTCCAAGTGTCCACGGGTAACAGAGTGGATAAAGAAAATGTGGTGTAAATACACAATGAAATACAGCCTTAAAAAAAGAATTTTTGTCCTTTGTGATACAATGTAGGAAATAGAGAACATTGTGCTAATTAAATAGGATAGGCACAGAAAAGCACATGGTGTGTGCTCTCATTTATATCTGGAATCTAAAGGAATAAAGTCACGGGAGCAGAGAGTATAACTATGGGTACAGAGATTAGGAGTTGAAAACAAACAGATGACTGGCAAAGTACAAAGTTGCAGAAAGGAGGGAGAGGTTTGTTTTCTAGGTGAGAGTTATTGCATAGTGTGGTAAATAGAATTGGTATGAGTAATTGATTATTGTGATGATTAAATTTCAATATTGTGATGATTAAAATTTCAAGTGTTATTATTGCAAAAGGATAAGCATCTGAAATAATAGGTATATTAATTAGCATTATTCAATTATTCCAACTGTATTCACAAATCATATCACTTTATATCCCACAAGTATATACAAATACAATTTTTTAATTTATAATAAAAAAAGAAAAAATGCTCAAGAAGAAACTATAGAACAGTAAAAAAATTTTTAAAAAACCAGAAGTTGGAAAAATAGGTTCATATTTTTAAAAGAATGTTAAGACATTGTAAGTCTTTTCTCGGAGGTGTCTTTCCTTAGTAACAACATAATTATGACAAAAACACAAAACTATTTCTCATATATTTCTTTGGTAGGTTGTTTTGGTTTTGTGTTTGTGTATGTGTGTGTGTGTGCGTGCGCATGTGTGTGTATTTTGAGACAGGGTTATACTGTGTAGTTCAATCTGACCTCGAACTCAATATGCAGCCGAGGCTGGCCTCAAACTTGTGGTGATCCTTCTGTCTCATTTCTCAAGCGCTGAGATTACAAGCATGCACCACCACCCTGGTTTATTCGGGTTGTTTTTCTTTTTCCTATAAACATCTAAAAATATTGACTGTGTTCTTGTAGATCATAAAATAATCATGTATGACTTCATGGATTCATATATATTGGAAGTGCTGGTATAATTTTCTGGGCACTTACTGTAAGATAGTACTAATGATGACTTTTCAACAATGCTATATTGTACATAAGAACAGTTACTTATTGTATGATAGTCATCTAACCAGGGAAAATCAGCATGAGTTCATTCTGGGATCATATACTATTAGTACCTTCTAAGTAATCAGAATGAGAGCAAAGTCCACAACTGTATTTTTAAAAACCTATTTATAAAAATATAAATATTCTTATTTTGTTTTTGCTATATTTTCAGGAATGTTACTGAAACAGAATAATATCTTAGTTACTTCCTTGTTGCTGGGAACAATACCAGCCCTTACAAGTTAAAGAAGGAAAGGTTTAGTTTAGCCTTCAGTTTATAGAAGTTTCAGTTGACTGTCAGTGAGCTGCAAGGCAGGGCAGCCTGGAAGAGGACAAACAGTCAATGGCAGGGGCAGCAGGAAGCAGTGAAGCAGCATAGCATGCCTCCCTTTACTCCATCCAGGCTATGAGCCTTTTGGATGGTGCTATCTTCATCAAGGGCGGTGTTTCTCATCATCCATACCCTGAACCATGATAAGCCAATCAGGGAGTGAATTTAGTTATCACACAACTTTAATTCACATTCACAAAGCCTAGCTACCTTTGAAAAGTCCCACCTGTGAACAAAATTTTAAATGTATTTCCATATTTGGACTTTAAAACTACAAGAAAAACAAAGTCTGAGTCTTAAGAGATTTTCTCTCTTTACCTATGTTTACAAACAATCCCATCCACAAATCGCTTGAAAATTATGTCATAATCATCAAGACAAATTACTTTTATATTGCATTTCAACTAGATTATATAAAATATGATTATTGCATATAGAGTTCTAAGGAATTTCCTTTAAATCCTTAAGTATTTTTATCAAGATGGTGTCTGCTGAGTGCCAATGTGCTCTGATTAAACAATTATTTAATGCAGTTTAAAAAGCTTAAATGACTCATTTGTCATTCTGGCTTATTCATTTGAAAATTAGGTATTTTATGTGTATGAATAAAAATTAGTTTTGTGATTGAAACAATAAAGTAGTTTAAAGTAGGTACAGTAACTTCTCAGCAGTTCATTGATGGGAGTAAAAGTGCTTTGGCATTGTTAAAAAGGAAGAACCTTAAATGCCTTTTGTGATTGAATAGAAATGGGAATGCATGTTTTAAAAGGAACATGCCTGGTAGGTTTTGCTTGCTCCCTCCATTGAATCTTTTGTCATGTCTGCCTGTCTGTCTGTCTTGGTGGCTGACTTTTTATATTTCAGAGGCTCTTTACCCTAAACGTCCAGCTGAATTTGGCCTGTCAGAGGTACTGGAGAACAGAGAGGGGCCACAGAGTGACCTGGGATTCTTCTTTTCCAGCACTGTTCCTGTCTTTGCTTTTGCAGGGTCTTTATTTCTGAACCAAGCCAGAACAATAGTTTGGAGTCATTTTTCCAGCCTTACAGCACTTTTGAGTTTTCTTAGCAACTCCTTTAGAAGTAGTGAAGGTTTCTTCTATTTTTAAGCCCTGGATTCTTAAATATCCATGTACTTTCTTACTGTTAAATATCCAGTACTCTCTTACTGTTCACAATTTTTGAAAGTACTTCATTAATTAAACATTTTCTAATCATCATTTGTACGCATCATCTCTTTCTCATTTGGAGAATGGTTGACAAACTATAGAATCTCCAAATTTACAAAAGATAATATGGCAAAATGAAACAACTAATCTAGCACCCTGACTAAAAGCTGAATACTTATAAAGCATACATATAAACATAATATATTTGAGTGAGGTTTTTCTTTTTCTTCAAAGAACAATTTTATGATCCATTTTATTCAATATATTTACAATTGTATATGTAATTTCAAATACAAAATAAAAAAATTGAAATGTAAACTAAAGAACATTTTATTTTTAGATAAATAGAATGAGATTAGAACTAAGAATATGAGATTTAATATCCCTAATTTATCTTTTATTTACTGTCTATGTGACTTTGGAAACTAAAACATAACCATAATTGTAAACATTCCGCAGCATAATACATTATTCCATAAAGTGATATATAACTTCTTGGGATAATAGTGTGAATTAAATAAGAAAGTTAATATCAATCATTTAAGTAGTACCTGATATCTATATCTACCCATGTGTATATATAATTTCCATTAGTCTTAAACATTCTGAGGTCAATTTATGAAAAAGTATATGTAAAATTAAACAGGATGAATAAGAGAGTGACAGGAGAATAATGCATACTGTAATAGTAATAAAATCTGTATAGATTTTGGGAGATAAAAGAAAAGTTAGGAACAGTGTATTGCAGGAAATGAACAAAAGAAATAAGTGGAAAATTAAAATTGGGATGTTTGACATTGTTATAAAGAGTTGCAAAAATAAGCAGTAGGAAGAAACATGAAGTAAATTAGAAGAGGTTATTTGACACATCCTTTAAAACCTGTACAGTCAGGATACTGGAAAAATCAATCAAATAAGTTCATAAGTCATCATATAACACAAACTATAAAGATAATGATAGCAATCCGGATGTTGAGATTTCTCAAGAATGAGCGGAAATGACTGGTTTTGTAGACGAATACAATGAGGACATGTCGTGAGTGGTAGAATCCCTTGGAATGTACTGGTGGATCCTGGGAAACAATAGAGCACATCACAAGCTCTACTTTCAGGTCCAGTGGTATGTGGGACTTGGAACAGGAAACAGGCACTTCTCAAGACAACTGTAGGGCAGTAGTCCTCACAGAGTTAGGTTTCCTTAGAGAAGGAAAGTCAAGGAAAATTTAGAGAAGGGATTGACAATATAGGACACTTTTTTCATAGCTGACTTTGAGGGATATAACAATGTTTTTGTAAGCTGGAAAAGATTTTGGAACTTGGGAATCAATGTTATAAAAGTAAAGTAGAATTAGGAATGGACGGGTGTAGCAGAATTGACAGATCATCAATAGTCCTTGAACTGACACACGAGACAAAAAACATAATTTCACCAGTTCTGCAGGTTTCAAGGCATAAGGTGATACTTAGGCTATGGAGGGGGGACTCTGCAGGGAGTGTTGTCTTGGTTTTTTTGTTTGTTTGTTTGTTTGTTTTGGTTTTTCTCCGGTACCGGGAACCGAACTCACGACCTTGCGCTTGCCAGGCAGGCGCTTTTGCCGCTGAGCTAGATCCCCAGCCCCGGGAGTGTTGTCATATTTTGAAATCACACAGAGACATTGAGCTCAGGATTCATTCCTGCAAATGGTAATCTGGAAAATGGATCAGGAGAAATCCCTTACTTCCAGGAGTGCCCCTGTGTCTGACACTCTCTAATCTTGCTGAAATCTAGGAGGATCCAAGGGAAATGTTATTTGGTCTAAAGCATACAGATTTCTGTGGATTCCTCTCCATGTTACTTTAGAACTGAGACAGCAAACTCAGTATCTGAGATTATGATATCTTGAATAAGATCCTGAGAGATCAGATATGCAAAAGAACAACCTATTGTACAAGGATGTCTCAAAAATTGTGTTCTGGGAGCAAGAAAAATGAAAAACAAAGTCCTCAGAGGTGAAAATTTATGTTGGAACAAAAAAGACTAAACATCAACTTTGGATGTTAATGGGTGGTTGTACATAGAATGGGATGATGAATCTACATTTTTTAAACTCTACTTCTCTTTTTCTGCACTTTTTCCCTGGCACATTTTAGATAAATGAGTGGGAGATATAAAGAACTATGACACTGGATCATTCCATAACCTTTACTTTGGAAAACCTTTCTCAAAGGTGGATCAAGAGAATTATTAGACATTTTTCTACTGGCTTAGTAAAGGGGAGAGCCCTGCACATGATCAGTGTGCATAAGCGGGGCACCGTTAGCTGTGGCTATCTGAGCATATGGGTGGAATGATATTCTGGAAGTCAGCACCAGTTTCACAAGTGGGTATCTCAGGCTGCAATGTGGAGGCTGAGGAGCAGCAGTCATCAAGAGAGCAAGAGAAAAAAGGTCAGGGCTGGAGATCTGAGCCAAGTGGTGCTGATACATGGATATTCAGCTATGAGAGGCTGACAGAAAGAATAATAAGAGAGGAATCCAGGGAGATCTGACTGTTTACATCTGTGTCCCTCCAAGCTTTTAGATTTGTTAATTGTTTAAAATGTCTCGCATATGTGCAATTCCACGTCTAGTTAAGGCAAGAATCTATTATAACAGGGGATGGGAAGGAGGGAGGGCAAAAAAAAGAGAGAAATAGAAATGTATGCACTACCCTAGACTATAGTTTAATTGAGAACTTTAAAGTCTAACTTATTAGTGAGAACTAATGAGCTGGTGAATTATAATGGCACACATATTAAAGTACACGTAATATTGAAATTAGCTAGATTATCTTGTCATTAGACATTGTTACTAACTAATGTTTTGGAAAATCAGAGTTTCTATAAATAGAAGCCACCTTTCCAGAATTACTTCCTTCATTGCAGTTATATTTACCCTACCTTTATTATTTTTTCGATGAAGTATATAATTGAGATATGACGTGTGTTTCTATACTTTATCCAATTTAAGACTGTTCTTTTGGTATTGATGAATTTGGATCATCTGGTTTTCTAACAAGCACTGATAAATAGTGACAGATAATAAATAAATCGATTTATTTATTTAAAAAAAGCTGCATTTTTTCAGTAAATTTGACCATACTGTTATATAGGCTTAACTAACAAATACATTCAAATAGGTGGAGGCAAACACCTTAGAATTTTATTTCATATGCACCTAACTGTTCTGGGAGATTATTCATGATTATGGGCTATCTCTTTTATGGGTGATCTTTCAGTGACCCAGGCTTCATTTTTGGAATCTATCATCTCTTAAAGGTTTACTATTAAATGTATTCAAGTGACACAAGTGGGGGATATGGACAAACACTCCTGAAGATTATAACCTTCACCTGGAAGACACACATTTACTTTTGGTCTCATACCTTTGGAAAAAATGAATCACATGACCACCCCCACAGGGAACAGGTGATGTGTGGCTTCTAGGTGGGCAGCAACTCCTAGTTACTGTTCTGTTCAGTATAAAAGTTGAGAATGAAATTTGGTAGACCAGGTAGTCAAACTCATTCTTCTGGAACTCAAATATCGTATGTACTCTTACTCCCTTCATAAAATGCATTTACTACTTTCCTTAGGGACACATTGCGATGTCCTATCCAGACCCTTCATTCATGTGGAAGTCCAGGATCTCTGAATCGTGACTAAATTTTATAATGTATAAGACTGAGTAAGTGCTAGTCCTATACCTGGTAGAGTCAGGACATGGATTTCAACAGTATTATAGTATGGTGAAAGCTATCCTCGGCTCCAGGTCAATTTTGTTAGCTTACCATGGAGGAGAAGCTGCCTACCATCCCCTGGAAGTCTCCAGGGCTTGCTGTTGTGGGTGTATAACAAGACAGGTTAGTGACTTGGTCTGCTTGCTGTCCATATGCTCTTGCTTTGTCAGCACATCCCCTCAAATGGTGTGATCAGAAGGATGGAGTCCATGGATGTAGCACATAAGACCTGGCTGGAAAGTACCCTAATTAACTACATCAGGATTCTATAAGAATTGGTGTTTTTCATCTTCAGCACTTGACTGTATCCAGTTCTCATGCTTACGAGATCACTTTCTAAGAAAGATGTTATTCCTTCTGAAAAATATAGAGCAGGAACACCATCTTATATATCACATGGTTATATGCAAGGACATTTCAGAACAGGCCTCAGGTAGTAAATATTTTTTTTTATTATTTTAAAGATAAAAGAATGAAAGCATATTCACAAACACACATACATTTACAAAATAATGCAAAACAATGCAAGCAATAAAGAATTTCAGACAAGGTGATAGGAAGTTAACAATGGTTGTATTACATACTGATATCTTCAAAATGGTTACTCATAAACAAATATAGGCATGTAAGATTTATCAAACAATTGAACATTAACTGTTCCTTTCAATACAGCAATAGATAGTCCTACTACTGATTTCTATTCCTTTAATAATTTTTAAACTTTGCTTTGGGCTTCAGCTTATGACAGATATGTAACGTAAAGACATTGAAAATATCTGTTTAATAGCCTTTAAAATGATGGTATGAATAGGTAGGACTTTGAAAGCTAATCAGGTCATGAGGTTAAGCCCTCATGAATGGAATTAGTGCCTATACAAAAGAAGCCTCTGAGAAAACTTTCACTCCTCTTGTGTGAGTCTGCTGCGAAAAGTTGGCCATCTGTGATGAAGTAGTAGACGCTGCATCTGCAGGGGCGTTATCCTTGGACTCGCTAGCCTCCAGAACTGTGAATAACTATTTATTTGCAACCCAGTCGGTGATGGATTGTTCCAGTAATTGGGCAAGCTAAGACAGGCAATTGGTATCAAGAAGTGAGGCTTACTCTCTAACAAATATCTAAAAATACAAAAGTAGCTTTCTATCTGGGTTCTGAGTAAAACTCAGAAAAGTTTTGAAGTACGTGATAGAAAAAGGCCACTCTCTCAGTCAGTTTATTCATTGCTGAGAAAGCTTTTTAAAGTTTCAGTTTATGGTTTGTTGAATCTGAGGTAAAAACAGCACAATGGGAGAACTGGGAAAGTGAAAGCTGCTCAGATCATGGTAGGTAGAAAGCAGAAAGCAGAGGGATGAGTCAGATAGGGAGATGTGACCTCTGGCGGCACATTCTCAGTGACTTCCTTCCAGCCAGGCCTCACCTCCTGACAAGTCAGTTATTTGTCCCCATGATCCAATCACATTCCAAACACATGAGTCACTTGGGGCCATTTTCAGTGTAAACCATACCATTCTACTACTGGCCCCCAAAAGACTCATGTTCATCTTAAGTAAAGAGCATTTTTTCAATCTCCAAGAGTTACCAAAGTCTTAATAGTTACTGCATTGCTAAAAGTCCAAGACAAATGTCTCCATGGAGACTCAAAACAAACTGTTAGTTGTGACTCCCTGTAAAAAAATCAAGAAGAAAGTTAAATATTTCCGGTAGACAGTGGCACAGGGTAAGCCTTCCTATTCTATAAGGGAGGCATAAGTGGGTGGATAGAAAGTAATAGGACCAAAGCAAAACCAAAACCCAGGACGAAAACATTTAATTCTGTATTCTGTGTCCAGTACCTGGGGCATGTTGTGGTTGGATGTGAGCTCCAAAGGGTTTGCGTAGCACTATTCGCATGTCATTACAAATTGCAGTTTACATAGCCTCTCTTTTAGAGTGGCTGTGATAATTGCCTGCTGTCTTTGCAGATGTTCCATGTTTTTGGCTTCTTCAACTTCCTGGAGTCTCCACTGCATCTTCAGCTTCACTTTTACACTTTCATGTGCTATAATCTCCGGGGCATACTTTCTAGCCTCCCAGGCCTTCTTCTGGGTGGATGCCTCCATGAACCCATAACTTTTGTATTCTGTGTGTTTATAAAACCAGCACCATGTAGTTGATGCCAAGGTCTGCTGCCAGCTTGAGCAGTGGCCATTTTCCCTTGGGTCATGGCTACAGATACCTCCCCTGCTCACAAGTGCCTAGGTGACTGAACACTCTGAACTGTATCCCAGAAATCAAAATTTTTAGGTGATCTCTAATGAGCAGAGCACCTTGGAGCTTTCTTCTCAAAGTCACGTCTTTCGAAAGGATTTACATTTATCCCTTTGAACCTTTGAATCAATGAAGGGTATGATCTTGCTGCTTTCTGAGGTCCCCTCAAAGCATTTTTCTTTTTGCCCTGATGTAAAGTACTTGACTTCTTTTATTACTAATTTTTTTATTGACCATGGTTCCTTTCCCTCCAACTTTATAAGAATGTCCATGAGATTCCCCCCTACCACTGATTCTCACTATAAACAAAGCTGAAAACAGCCAAAACTACCCATGCCTGAACATAGGGCTGTCTTGAAATTTTGTAAGGCAGATTAATTAGTCTTCTGCCCTTAAACTCAGTCTCCCACAAAGTCTCAAAACCTGTGCAAAATGTAAACTTTTCTACAGAGCATAAAACATGTGCCCTTCAATCAAATTGCTAGTGGAGTTCTTCTTCCTAGTTAAATCTTCCAGAGCCTGGCTGTTAATCTCTGCATTTCTAGCAATGTTCTGATTTTCTGAGTTCTGGCAAGTGTTATTCATTAGGTTTGGTTTACACCATTTTTGGATGTTTCTAGCCAGGTTCTTAAAACGTTTCTCACACTTTTCCTAGGAACCAGTTCCAAAGATTTCTAAATGAAATCATCATGTGCAGTTACAGCAATGACTCTACTTCTGGTACCAAAATCTATCTGACTCACTTTCGGTTTTTCTCCGGTACCGGGAACCAAACTCACGACCTTGCGCTTGCCAGGCAGGCGCTTTGCCGCTGAGCTAAATCCCCAGCCCCCAATCTGACTCACTTTCATCACTGCTGAGACACAAAACCTAGCACCCATGACTAAAAGGAGGAGATTTATTTGGGCTTATAGCTTCTAGTATTTTCATTCCTGAGCCCATTTATTCTAAGTCAGATGGAAGTGCCTGAGAGGAGGAAACTTTCTCACATCATCACGACCTAGAGGCAGAGAGCAAGAGGAAGGGGCCAGAGAAAGAGATATACACTTGCAGGTCACATCTCCTAGTGACACACCTCAACTAGACCCTACCTCCTCACAGTAAGTCATGTAAGGTGCTACCATGATCCAATGACCTTACAAAGAGATGACACTTTGGGGACCATTTTAGATCTAAACCATTACACCCATTTTGTCAGGAATGGATTATTAATTGCATTTGTAGTAAGGACAAAAAGAAAAGAAAAGAGCTATAAAGGAAGTCACAAACTTCTTAGAAAATACCTAAATAATATTGAATGAAATGTAATGAAAATGTGGACATTAAAGACTATACTGCTAAGATATCGCAGAAACATGAGGAAAAGGAAACTAGAAGAAGGGTTATTTTTAGTAAATGTGCTAAAAACTTGGCCAAATTGTATTTGTACTCTAGTGTTTTTTAGAAGTTGTGAGTGGTGAACTTGGAAATTCTACTGAGGAAATTTTCCAACAGTGCTTGGATGGAATATTTCAATTGCTTTTGACTGTCTATGAAAAAGTGCAAGAGAGAGAAATGGCTTAAAGATGGAATTGTTATTCAAAACAGTAGCAGAAAAAGACATTGGACAGTTTCTGTCTATTCCACTTAAAGGCAATGAAAATTCATTCCAGAAAAGAAACAAAAATGATTTGGTCTACCAATGAACTGATTATGATGTTTGAATCCAGGAGCGATTTGCCAACCCAATGGAAGAAGGACTTCCAAGTTAAGGTGGAAATTGTACCCCAAGTTAAGGTGGAAATCTTCAAAGGAGAGGCAGACACACCTGGTGGACCCAGGTGTGCACAGCTATCACTGACTCATATCTCAAGCTTCTCTTCCTGAATTTCTTTTGCCATGTACTTTGGTGGGTGCAGCCTTGTTGGTCCGAGGCAGCATGGGCCATCCTGTTTTAACTTCAGAGGGTGCAGACACTTTGCAGCATTACGTGCTGTGTTGTTCTGTCTGCCAGTGCCACATGCACAGGACATGGCTGTGTTCACTAGGATTTCCATGCTTGAAGTCATTGGGATCTATGGCTGCACAGTCACATCCAAGAATCTGCACAGGCTGGTTCCACTACAGACATCCACTGTAAGACAGTACTCAGTGAAGCTGTGGCTGTGGGGCTCAATACTGGTCGAGCCACATGCAGTTCAGAGAGCAGCAGACATACACAACTCCAAGTGTGAGAGCTGTGGCATGGGCTGGACCCAACAAACCATGGATGCAGGAGCATCTGAAGTTGAAGTGTTAGAACTGTCTATACATTTGGGGACACACCTGCTGATATATCTGTTTCATTAGATTTATCTCCAGTGATGTCCACATTCATGCCTGGAGGGTGTCTACTGTATCATAGGTTGATCTTGGTTTCTATTTCATTACAGAGATATAATAAAAGATAGAGGCAAAAAGTTCAGTTTTTTTAAGTTGAAGTAGGATATGTAATGCAGTCTAGTTTTCATTAGTTATATCTCAAGTGGACCTTCTAACAGAGCATCAAATCAAATATTTTTCTCTAGCTTTAAGGTTTGATATTTTCTCCACACCTCTTATCATTTTGTTCTTTCCAATGCCTTCGTTTTATATTGGGAATTTATGTCCTGCGTTTGCATAAACATATAGCTTATTTGAAACATGCTTGAAGATGTAGGGAAATTTGCTTCATGGTGAGTCACATCTGGAGTATCACTCATATCTTATTTAGATGATATATAGATGGGACTTAGAAATTTAGGCTTATAGGGTGAGACTCTAATAAATTTTTCATAAATATTGGGATAGAAAGGTGAATTGTGGGAGGTCAGGGATAGAAAATAATGGTTCAATATTTATGTTCTCCCCAAGTTTCTATGTTGAAATTCCCCAAGGTTACGGGGTCCCTGTTGTGGAACCTGATTATAGGTAATTAGGTCATTATATTAAGATCAATGAGTTTTAATGGATAGGATTATTGCTCTTATAAAACAGACACAGACATTTTCCAGAGACTTGCTGGTAGACTTTCAACCTCCCAACCCGTGACAAGGATATTTATGTTGTATTTAAGCCACATAATCTGTGATATTTTGTTATAATAGCTCCTAAAGACTAAAAAAGTATTCTACTATTTACTTAAGGAAATCATAAAAAAAATCACATGCAGTGGGAGGTTATTTATGTCCATTTGTTAATTTATACTACAGATGTGATCAAATTGTTAATTTGGAAGGGAGAGATCCAGAATCTTAAGCTATTTTCACATAATTTAGAAAAAAGCAACTGGCTCAAGATTGGAGCAGACCAGTAGATTTTAATTTCCTCATTATATCAGTTGATATTTGGTATTAATCTTTTTGCATTAATCACAGTTGTATAATGAATAAATTTTCATACAACTCTAAACTTGTGTTTTATATTATTTAATTCCATTTGCTAAATCTGTGGTGAATTCCATTTATATTTTACTTCTTTTAATGAGGAGACATGTTTTTTCTTAACATCAGATGTGACAATAAAAACAAAATGGGCAGTAGTTTTGAAAAATAAACACACAGGTGCCTGAGGGATATGACACACAATTGGAGTGCAATGTGCTTTTGGCCTTTAATTTTTATGGGATTGCCTCTGTTTGAGGGTTAAGTCTCTAAGATTGGGCCCTGAAGAGCCCTGGTGAGTTATTAAACATGAAAGTTTTTCAGGTGAAGAAAAAAGTTATCTTCAGCTATACAAGTATTTAAAATGTAAGTTCTTGCTTAGAAACTTAACAAATATGCATTCTTTGAATTTTCTGTTTCAATCATAAGAAAACTGTTTTATGTTTATTAATAGTGTATCACTGGCTATGTTAGATGGATAATTTTTATAATTTTTTCTTTGTTTTGATAGTTAAAGAATGACAAACATGACATTTAGTTCCATAGCTAGTTCAGAGCTTGTAGAAGTAAGCCACACAGAGAACAATTTAGAGTTTGATTGCCCTAGATAACTTTTAAGGTATATTTGGACTCTGTTGGACCTTTGTATTCAGTTAATTTGGATTTCATCACTAGTTTTCATTAGATAGATCTCAAGTCTTCCTTGAGCATTCGCTGAGCAACCATTTACATATTTGTACTTTAAGACATACAAGTAGAAATATCTACTACAGAGTTGATCAGAATAGACCCAAGAAATGCAGCAAGAATGCAGGTAAAACTGAATGAGTTCTCCAGTGATGTTCACATTCATGCCTGGAGGATGTCTATTGTATCATTGGTTTATCTTTCCTTCTATTTCATTATATAGATATTATAAAAAGATACAGGCAAAAAGGTCGACTTAAAATTGAAGTAGGCTAATGTAATAAAGTCTGGATACTGGGCTGAGGGGTAGAAAACTAAAAGAAATTTAATAAAGGAGAAAATATTTTCAACTTAAAAGATTAAAACTTTTATCCAGTTAGGTAAACACTCATTGTAGGGACACAAGAGTAGAGGATTGCTTTTGAATTGAGAGACATTAAAACAGGACATGGGGAGAGGAAGGGCCAAATGTAGACACATTCATAAATGGAAAGGAATACAGGTTACACCAGAGTGTTGCTGAGAGGGGCCTTAATTTTAGTCACACATTCATATCATTTATTTATTCACTCATTCAACAGGCGATGAGTGGTTGATATGCATCAAGCACTATTTCAGATGCTAGAATTCACTGATAAATAGACTATGAATAAATAAATAGTTTATTTTTAATTATAAATAATGAGTTAATAACGAATAAAAATAAATAAAAACAACGCAGTAAATAAGATAATTATAAATGCTACAAGGAAAAATAAAGTACAAGGAGGCTAGAGGGGATGGGACAGAGAGTGAGTTGTGTGTGTGTCACGTGTATGAAGATATTTGAGCGTGTGATGAGGAAGCCTTCCAAAAAGGACTCCTTTGAGGTGAAGTAGGATAGAGAAAATCAGTACCCTGAAGGAAGAGAAATATCCACAGAAGTAGAAGAGTGTATTTTATGGAAACAAGCACAGTAAGGACACAACAGAGCCAGCAGGAGTGGGTCTGGGGATCACGAAATGAAGCCAGAGAGAAACTGAAAGAGTGGGTAGCAGGTCTTGTAAGTCCTTGTGAACTGTAAGGCTGATTTTAGATTCACTGGACAGTTAAGAAGCCGTTGTAGAATTTTGAGTAAGAAGGGTTTTATTCTCATCTTTCACTTTGGCTATCAGGTTGAGAAAGGGTGGAAAGGTGGCAGAAGCAGAAGGAGGGGATAGATTATGAAGGTGCTACAAGATTGGGACCAGAAACTTCAGCCATTTGTACCAGGGTGATAGCAGTGGACCCTGAGAAGGGCCAGAGATGGGGGACATTTAAGGAAGAGCTACGCTGTGGATGAAAGGAGAAACTGAAGTGGGACGATCTGCGAGAGAAGCAGGCACAGTCATGAAAACCAGAGAGTTACTTTTTATACTGCAGTGGCCTGGGGTATTAGTTTCAGTACGTTTCATGCAGAAACGTTTCAGTACGTTTCATGTAAAGGATATTTGAGAAAAGAGAATGCTAGCTGTTCTATTCACTTTGTTTAGCTTGTAAGTCATCTCCCCATTTTTAAGAAGTTGAGTAATAATATGCAATATTGTCAATAAATACTTAATAGAAGTATAATTTACTTTTGTTGGTTCTGGGCAGGGTGATTGGCTGATGATAAATAAAAAAGATTGGTCTTGTCATTTTCAAAGCTGTATTTAACAGTATGACAATAATTCACAGCATAAATAATTACCATAGCAGCAGAGTTTGGATAATGAACAACAAGCACAACAAGAATGAGATGAGGCGCGATCATGCTGATGTTGATTTATTTTTTTTAAGGCTCAAATTCTCCACGTTGCCATGATTTAATTTTTTTTCCCTAAGACCTATTACTCATTTCAAAGGCAGTTAAGAATATTTTCCAGAGGATAAAGTCAAAGGAAGCAGTGTGTTAGATATAATTTGGGAAAAGTTATCAGAATTATTAAGAACATGAAATAAAATGAATCAACACATTTTAAATACCCATAAAATGCTGATTTTTTTCTAGTATTTACAAAAATAGTCTCTCTTATGTGTATATTATTAGCATAATCACATATTTTCATAAATTGAGATAGTTTATACAAAGTGAAATTTTAAAAAGAAGGGCTCTTTTGGTCTTTTATTAATCACCTTGGGATTATTCCTCTGTCAAGCAAATCAGGCACATCTGTGAAATGCAAAAATGAATTTTAGAATTTTGTGATACTAATATATTATCTTAGAGACATTGTCTTCATTTTATTACTTCTTACAAATACTCTAAATTCTTTGAGTAGAAAAAATATGTACATATCACTGTCAACTGCAGTCATGTGTGAGATGCACCTAATTGGAAGAATAATGATTCTTGGGTCAAGACAACAATAATGGCAATTTCACAGTCTGTACATTTGAAATTGTCCTTTTTCACTCAGGTCATCTTGTGAAAGGCAACACTTGTAGTTTTATACACTTAGAAAGAAATCCTTAACACAGGAAACTTTTAAATGAAGCTGTAAATATAATTTATGCTATGATAATATGATCACAAATTGTCTAGTACCTGCTGAGCGGTTGGAAGTTTGGAATTGCTTTATGGTCCCTCCAGGAAATCTAAGAGATTCATGTTATTAAATGATTTCATTATTCAACTTAGATAAACATTCTGGCTAAAGTATATTTGATTTTACAAAATAGTACACATTTACAATATTGAGGATAGCATAATAAAATGCTACATGTTAATAATGCATCAAAAAATGGCATTTAAATTTTATACTATAAACTAGACTCTAGGATTCATATTTTCAATGGATTAGATCCTCCTCTTTTATTGCATATAATCCTCAAAACTACCTGTGCTTAATAATCATAAAAACTTATTTTGTTAGCATACTTATTTCCTTTCACAGGGAGGAAATTGAAGCTGGAGAAGGTGAGATTATTCACCACAGATTACACAATGAGAAAGTGTGTAACCAATATTCTTACTTCACTGTAGTAAATGCAGTCTCTCAAGTCAAACTGTCTGTATTACAGTTCTCCCTCTCTCCTTTTTGGGACATGCAGCAAGTAATTTAAAATCTCTGAGATTGAGTTTCCTTATCTGAACCAGTAAATAATTATACTGGACTTATCTCATAAGGTTGCTTGGGGGAATGAGATAAAGTATGTAAAACACTTAGCATTTGCCTGACAATTAAGAAATGCCCAACAGAATTTTATTTTTTCTCATAAGTTTATGTTTCTCATCTTTCATAGTCCCTGCAGGATCTCTAGCCCTAAGAATAATAATCAAGGTTATTAATAATTCCTTGAGGAAGAATCTCAGGATAACTTCATATATATCCATGACTAAGTTTAGCCTTGCTGTGGGAAAAGCAGAAATACCAAGAAATTCAAACTTTTCTCTGAATTTCTAAAGCTATTGATATGACCATAAATTAATATATCTTCATGGATATACTAAAGGAGTAATTTACTTCAATGGCATACTTCTTTACCTTCATTAATATAATTTATTTGCAATAAATAAAATTCATCACATATACAGTCTTGCCTGAAATGACATTTTTAAAATTAAAATATACCTGAGACATTTAGACATCAGCAAATTTTTAAACTTTTTAGTTTTTATTTCTAAATTATATTTTGAAATATTTTCTTTTGGGAAACTTTAAGTTTTATAAAAATCTAATATTTATAATGCATGCAATAAAATGAAATCCATAATTATAAGTCTGACACACTCTTACTTATAGATTAAGTAGCTGCCTAAGTAAAATATGTAAGTTTTTAAACTGAGTACATTTCAGTTCAGATATAATTAAAATTATATAATTGACTTTTTTATCTCATTAAATTTGGGGATTTCTCATAGATTTAAAAAAAAATCACAAAAAAAATTAAATACACTTTTTAAGGTCTTGCAAGGTAAATAAGAAAATTGGCTTTAAGTGTGTGCAACCCTAAAAAAGACTGAATTTTTTTCTATGAATTACAAAAAAAATTTAAAATAATATAAAATATGTTGGTTTTACATTAGTAAACTAGAGTAATCAGATCATCAGCTATCCCTTTACAAATGCATTAAGAACCATTTGAAGTATAGGATAATAAGAGGAAATATAAATATGACCAAAATAGACTGTTATTCACTTTCAGTTTTCTCTGTGTTCAAGGAGGTTACCCAGCTACTGACTGCAAATGCATGGTGGGAATATAAATGACAGGCAGTGTCCATGTGTCTCACCAGAAGGGCGGACTTCCGTCACGGCACACCCACAGACTCTCAGGAGAAAAAGAAGGAAAATGCTGCTATCCTTAAGACAAGGCACAGAATTGCTACCCTGTCACAGAATCTACCATACTGTGTTGATTATTAGTAGTTACAGACCTGCCTGTATTCAAGTGGAGGGAAAATAGCTTCTATCCTCTCAATGGGAGAACAAAAAATATGCTGCTATCTTCAGTCCATTTCTTTTCCCCCTGGCCTCAAAGAATCTGTTTATCTCTAATCTGATATTTTAAAAGCATTTTACTAATTTTGACCTATTGTACAAGGATAAGATTGGGATCACCTCCCGAAAACAAAGGCTAATATTACATTATGGAAATACTTTAATTATATGGTGAAGTTCCCTTATTATCATACAAATTTACTCTCCATGCTTTATTATTCATCTTGTCTGATTGTAACTTTTTTAGTGTAAGTAAATAATAAATGACACTCTGCTTTTGTATTGTCATTAGGAGAAATAGCAGCTAACTTACTAGAGTTAATTTTATTAAGTGTACATATCAGTTATGATAGTTTTTATTATAGGATATACAAAACTCCAAATCCAGCACTTTGTACATTAAAGGATATTTTTAGTTCAATGAACAAAATCCTTGAGATGAGGTTTGAGTAACACATGTTGCCTTGTGACTTAGGCCCTTTTCCTTTCTATTCTTCTACCAGCCAATATGTTGTCAAGTTAGTTATACTAGTGTAATTCTTGTGTTGTGAGCCAAATTAATAATAAATACTAATGGCTAAATAAATAGCTATTAAACTATAAGACCTATGTGATTGGCTTATACAACTACAAATGTAGCTGTAAGTCTTCAGAAAAGTGAAAATCAAGTGAAAAAAATAGATGATCTGCCAACAGCAAGAAGCACAAAAGAGATTTTCAGTGTCTCTTGGTAGTAACCGACAAAGGCTTAATTTGGGGAAAACGAGGGCTCAGTTCTTGTCAGCTCACAGCTAAAATGCGTAGACTAACAAACCTCACCACATTCAAAAATTTAAGATTTTTATTACAGATTATCTGAGTCATACAAGTCCATAAACCAAAGTGATAGACCATAGCAAAGTGACAACCTTTTGCAAAGCAAAAGAAACAATTGATAGAATTAAAAGACAACTTACAGACTTCCGTAGAGAGGACTAATTTCTAGAATATATAAAGAACAAAAAGAATTACACCACCGAATAAAAGAACCAATCAAAAAATAAGCTGAGGAAATGAACTGGTATTTGTCAAAGACAAAGTAGAAACAGCCAATAAATATATGAAGAAATGTTCAACATCATTGGCCATTAGACAAATGCAAATTAAAGCAGCACTGAGGTTACACCTTACTGCAGAAAGCACTGCCATCATCAAGAAATCAAATAATAAAAATTCCGGCAAGGCTCAAAGGAAAATGAAACTTTTCTACCCTGTTGGTTAAAATGTAAATGAGTACAATCAAGACGGATATCAGTATGGAGACTCCTCAAAAAGCCAAAGAAATTTGATCTGATTCCTTTTCTGTATATCTTCCCCAAAGAGTTAAAGATATCATATTACAGAGATACATACATACCCGTATTTATAGCGGCCCATATGTCCACTGATAGATGAATGGATAAAGAAAATGTGGTACTTACCATCATGGAGTATTACGTTGCCATTAAGAAAGATGCACTTGAGTCATTTGTTCCAATATGGATGCACCTTGAGACTATAATGTTGAGTAAATAAATGTTGAGACACACAAGCTTATATGAGAAACAAAAATATAAACAAAGGGCAAAATAAAAAATAGATAATAGGAAGTACGGAGGCAGATATTTCTTAAAAGGGAAGTCAATCAGCCAGTGGAGGGAAGGGAAGAGAAGGAAAAGAAAGGAGATGAAAAAGGGAGATTAAGTAATATTCCATTCATGTACTGACTACCCATGAGGAACGTGAACATTGTGTTCTGCAAGCATTTACTAATAAAAACTTTTAAAAGTCTTACTGCATGTTCTGTAATTGTATTTTTCCAAAACTGTTTAGTATAGCAACATCCTATAGCAAAAACTTCCAGCTATCTGCTTTCTCTTCTTTCCTCCCCATGAGATGACCGTACTGACAATCTTCTAAAAATCTCAACTAAAAGCAGTATCTGGTAACTCAGCCTGTCTTTACAAACAGAACCTTTAGTTCCTGCTCATTTTTGAGTTACAAATTGGATGCTTTTTCCTTCATAATTCAATGCAGTACCTCTCTTGTTTCCAGACCCCATTCTAACACAGACCCTTGTAAAGCCTCCATCTAGTAAGGGACTGCTTAGGGCTTAGCCGTCCCTCAGGTTTCTGTGAATACTTTGTCTCTCTCTCCCTTAAATAGAAGCAGAAGAATAAATCCTTTAGACCAAGTAGACACTTGCAGATGTCTTGGGCCAGCCACTTCTTAACTGTGTTACCTAAACAAGTTAATTAAGATCCCAGAGTCACTTATGTCTCATTTGGAAAACTATAGAAAGCAAATCATCATAATTATCATAAATTATGAAATCAGAGACAAATATGCATTATTTTCATAAGGATAATGCATGTATGTATGAAGCACCATGTTAAGGAGTCAGACACATTTGTGTGGCAATTTCTCTGGACACTTTGCTGAAGTTAAGTACCAGTGATCTTACACAATCACAAAATTTTGCATGCTTTATGAATTTGGAAATGCAAATCTTGCTCATGAAAGTAGCTTCAAATATACTCAGAACTTTCCTACTTACTTTTTTTGGATAAAGGTAGAATTGTGTCAAATAATGCCAGTACTCTTTTTGAGTATTTTAAATTAAATTAATGTCACAATGTTTCTTTTTCTTAAATCCTTGGGGCTAAAGGCAATTTTATTAGGGGCTGCATTGTGAATGCTGTCTCTATTAGTAAGGGAGACATTAAGGATCTGCATTTCAATTCTAAAGTCAACTGAAGGAAATGTTTGAAAGTGTTCTTTGTTTTCAGGTGTCTGGAGATTTCTGTCCACAGAGAAATTGACAAGACTTTGTAGTTATCAATTCCATCTTGAAGAAGCACTTTTCCAACTTTCCAAAGTTTGCATAATTTAAATCCCTGTCTCCTCTTCCAGAATGGCAGTGTGGAAAAGACCACATGGGCTTTAAAACAGCATCTTTAATGGTGACCTCAGGGTCTTGAAAATTGATAGATCTCATAATTATATGGCCAAAATTATCCAGGACAGTGAAGGACTGAAATAGTTCCTCTCTCTTGATTCATTTTGAAACAAAGCAAATTGTTTCAAGAAGCAAGGAATATTTATGTCCAAAGAAAATTTTTATACTGAACCCTATTTTTAAAATATCACTCACCATTTATCACCTAGACAAAGATATTAACTACCATTCTGCTGTTTCTTTAGGGACTTTCTTTAATCAAGAACTTCTTGTGACCTTGACTGTGAAGTTAGGATTTCCATCCCCATAGGAAAACAAATTTGGTGTCATTAGCAAAGGCACTGATGCTAGTGAACATTCACGTAAAAAGCCAAGAGTCATAAAGACATCTGCACTTGTGCCTCTTGTTCATGTAGCAAAACTAGGTGAGATACACAATAATATGTTTTCTGTGTGAGTTCAGACTGGGGAAAATCCCTGCAGCAGTTGTACATGGGAAAGATGTTATTCATAGTTTTTAATATATCATTTGCCTTCCTTGTTTCCAAAAGTATCTTGCAAAACAAAAATTCTCCTTTAATACTCAACATAGGCTCAAATGAATATTTAGAAATTAGGTTGCTGAGAAGTACCAGTACACTTCTGCAGTTGCATGATGTGAAGTGGGATAGATAAAAAATGTACCAGAACCTACTATAAAATATTGAAGAAAGAGTAGAGATTTGGGAGTTTTGACATAATTTGGCAATGTGCTTATTTCTATTTCCTTCCTCTTCTACAGTTTTTGCTATAGAACTATTACAGAACAATTCTATTCAGATTTTCTAGTGTCACCTTGCCATGGGGACTAGGTGGGAGAGGACCACAAGGGACAGTTGTGGAGAGGATACGGGCTAGACATAGAGCCCCTACCCTGAGAAGTTTAATCTCAAGCCAGGAAGGACACAGGCGTACCATCTTCCACACTAAGAAGCCAAGAATTTCATGTGTGGCATTCAGATGGGTTGGATCTGAATGTGTGGCATTCATATCTGTCAATCTGCTTGAACCTCTGCTCAACTGCTGATGTGCAGCGCAGAGCTCAATGGTCTGTTTGCTTTCCTCACCTACCAAAGGACACAGGAATACGCCTCAGTTTGGATAATTCCCTTAGCCAGAAGTCTATGGGCGGATAGGCAATGGAGTGGTGGGGAGAGGAGCTCATAAACCCAAAGCCATGAACCTAGGCAGAGAAAGCTATGACTTAGGGAGCACAGAGGAACACGGAAACAGGTGCTACTGAAGTGACTATAGTTCGAGGGCAGAGACATTGAACAACTATGTCTCATGGGAAAGGCCGGCCAGGAACCAGCATTCACACAAAAAGTAATGTGGAGGTAAAATAGGTCTTTGCAGTGACTCACTATCCCTCCCTCATCTCTGATGGATGCCGACGATCCAGCACCTGGAAAGGAGCCACGTACTCAGAAACATGCTGGAGCATTTACTAAACTCAGTTCTTACATTTTCCTTCATTATCAACTTTGTAGGTGCCCCCACACTTTTCTTTTCTTTTTTTCTTTTCTTTTGTTAGTGTCCTACAAGACAAAAATATGTAAAGCCCTTGAAGACACAGGCACAGAGAAGGAATTTTTGAACAGAACATCAGTTGTACAAGAAGTAACATCAACTATCAGCAAATAGGATTATATAGAATTAAAAAGCTTCAGTATAACACAGGAAACAAGAGTGATGAAGGCCAGGCATGGTGGTGCACGCCTGTTATTCCAGCACTTGGGAGGCTGAGGAAGGAGGATCGTTGTGAGTTCGAGGCCAGCCTGGGCTAGAGTGAGTTCAGTGCCAGCCTGAACTGAATGGGAAAAACTCTTCCTAGGCACATCTCAGACACAGGATTAATATCTAGAATTTGTGAAGAACTTAAAATATTTAGAATCCCCCCAAATCAAAGATCCAAGAAAAGCAATAAAATCATGGGCAATTGAAATAAATAAACACTTTTAAGAACAATGATAAATAGTCAGGAAATACATAAAAAAGATGCTCAACATCTCCGATCACTAAAGCAATGCAAATTAAAATAACACCGATATTCCGTCTTACCCCAGAAACAATGACTATCATCAAAAAATCAAATAAAAAAATGATGGTGAGATAAAGGGGGGAAGGAGACCCTTCTGCACTGTTGGAATGTAAACCACAGTAGTGCAGTCACTGGGGAAATCAGTATGGAAGTTAAACTGAAACTAGAAATTCCATTGGCCTGAGGTCCTCTTCTTCTAGGTGTCCCCCCAGAAGTGTTAAAGACATATTAGAGTGACACGTGCAATCTGTGTTTATAGCAGCACAAGATTTATAGCTAATCTTAGAAGAGACCTATACATCTATGAACAGATGAATGGGTCAAAAAACGTGGTATTTATACACAGCGAAGTACTACTCTGCTGCAAGGAATAAACTTGAACTGCTTGTGTTGGAATGGATGCACATTGAGATCATGATGTTAAGTGAAATCAATTTAACACACAAGCTTAAATATCACAAGGATTCTCTTATATGAGAAACTCTATACATAAATCAAAAGGTAGATCATAGGAAACAGAGAAATAGATCTTTTTCAAATGAGAAAGGGACCAAGGTACAGATGAGGGGGGAGGGAAGGAGAGGAAAAAGGGATAAAAAAATTAAGATGAGTTATGTACATGTACTGATTTCCCAGAATGAATTTAATCATTACACACCATAATGTATTTATTTTTGCTTTTGTTTTTGTTATTATTTTGTTACCAGGAATCGAACCTTGTGCTTGCCAGGCAGGCGCTTATGCCACTGAGCTATATCCCCCACTCCCTATGCACCACAATTTAAAGCAATACAAGATATAAAATAAAGTTTTTGAAATAGCTAAATAACTTTGAAGCTTTCCCACCTTGGGTAATATTTTCTATTTTGTCATCCAACTGGTAACTCTGAACAGTGCTTCACATCAAGAAGTGTAAAACCTATGATGGTCTCATTTTCATCCAGAAAAGTAATACATTTTTCTTTATCTTTTCTGGCTTCCTGGATGGCATTCAAATGACAGCATCACTTTTGTATTCAAATGAATCTGTATATTAATGTGTCGTTTCTGTTTTTAAATTATGTTTTCTACTACCTATTGGATTATTTATATAAAAGACTATTGACATTTTCAGCATATCTGGTTGGTAATTTTTCTTCAAATTTTTTCAAGTGACAATGCTCCAAGTATTGTGCCTAAAATGACTATAATTCTGCCAATTGCAAGCAGCTATACTATAGATGGGGGTGAAATAAAAGCATTTAATGCATTTTGTGCATTTTTAAATTTTAGTTTACAGAGAAAAATGATAAAGAAATAATGAAACAGGTTAGTAGGCCTCCTTTAAATTTGAGGTGCCTAGTAGTTTGTTCCTATAAATAGTAAAGTTCCTAAAACCTACAATTATTTCTTAGCATTTTTCAGGAAAAGTGCCCCGTGATATTCCATGAAGTAGGAACTTTTCAAATTGGTTCAGTTATTTAATGCATAATGCTTCTTATTTCCGTCACTTTTCCGCCTTTCATTGTACTATAAGTCTTTGATTTTTCTAATTATCCTGTCAATGTGAGTTCTGCTCTTTGTTTTATGCTACTGCATATTTTCACAATGAATTTATTTATCCATGAAAGCTGATTGTTGTTTTCTACTATATCTTCCCAAATAGTTGGATTGAAATGGGGAAAAACATCTTACTTCTGATAATCTAGCCAAAGGCATACCAGTAGGAGTTTCTTTATTTCCCCTTAATTATATTCCTGTCAAGGTTTCAGTAGCTATTTGCAACCTACTTGGTTAAATTTGGTCTTCCTTTTAAGATATCTTCTTCTTTTAATAGATGTATGACTAACTGAACAATAGTTTAGTTGATAACCACATCTGTTTAAATCCAGGTGTACAAATAAGATTTGCCAAAACATCACACAGAGAAGAAAAATAATCAGAATGCACTGTTGAGATGAGTTGCATGTCTCAGCTACAGGACACTGGATTTTGTGATGTGAAAGAGGTATTTGGAATTTCACTGAACCAATGTATCCCAACATCTTAACTCTAAAAACAATAAAAATGAGTATTTCTCAAGTAAATGTGAGTAATAAATGCAACAGGCTGCTTTACCTAGGCTCCTACTGCCACCTTTCAGAGTGGTAGCTCAGATTATATTCGTGATAGTAAGAGAGCTGACGAAGGTGCTAGAGTCTTAGGTCTTCTTTTTATATTTTAAAGAGAATAAAAATAATAAAAACATTTGGAACAATACAGAATTTCAAAAACCAAGATGATATGAATTTAATAATGGTTGTTATATTGCATATTGTTGTTTTCAAAGTTGTTGTGGATTACCAGATATGAGCATGTGAAATTAGTCAAAAAAATTAACCATTAACTGTTGCTTACAATAAACCACTAGAAATTAGTAGTACAACTATTTTAGCTATTTTATGTGTCTATATATATATTTTTTTCCATTCTTTCTTTCTTTTCCCCTTTCCCTCATCCCAGTCATTCTTTCCTTTTGAGCAGTCTCTTTCCCTTTCATAATATTTATTGTACCTTTCAGATTTCATTTACTTTTTCGGGTTCTTACATTAGGAAGACAATACAATGTTTACACATATCGGTCTAATTTTCTTCACTTATGAGTATGGTCTCTGGCTGCATCCATTTACCTATAAAAGTCTCAAGTTTATTTTTTTTTATAGCTTCAGAGAATTGCCCATTGCTGAAGGGATTTGTTAGTCCAAGTTGGTCCTACTATTTCTAAGGTTGCCTATGTTCCCTGACTGGACACTGTGTGATCTGAACACCATGCCTTTTCTAGGGCCGATTTTGTAGGCTATCCTGGGTCTAGAACAATGTGAGGGACCAACTCAGCCCTGACTGACTGCACAGTAGCCTAATTATTTTCCTACACAATACATACTATTCTCTCTTTTTTTTTGGCCCACACTGGCATTAATTCAGAGACCACATCCTATGACATTCCCAGCATATACTTGTAAAGTCTCATGTAAAGTCTGTGACTTTACATAAAAGTAATGAAAATTTATACATTGTTTTTTATATGAAAGTTTTTATGCACCTCATATGTGGCTTGTATTGGATAAACAGTAATATTCAGGTTTAGTCTGATGAAAAAATAATTATGATCAAATTGACCACTTTTAGAAATTAAGGTAGGAATCAAAACATGAGGTGAAGTTTCACTGTTATGCTTATTGGACCATAATGGGAGATAATTATACCAAAATTGGAAAACAGATTAATGACATGATCTCGCAGAACTGTGCAATAATATTTTGTTCTTGCTCTTTAGTGCATTAAAAAGCAGTTTAATTTGAAATCAAGATAGAGAAGGAAATGACATGATCGAAGATAAATCCTCCACATAAAAAGGAGTCTTTAAAGGCAAATACCATGTTCTACTCATTTTTGAATGAACAGCACAGCTTTAGAATGGGATATAATAGGAGCTAAACCAGAATAAAACATTCCCTCTTCTCTCTGTGTAATTCTGGCCTTGTCTATTATTCTGGCTTTATGTCTTCAAGTTCTGGGAAAACACTGTTTATTAAACAATATACTATTTTCTGCTATGCCTGACTGGTAGAGGCAACTAAATAAATAGAAGACTTTGGATTTGGATGGTCACTCTAGCAAAGTAAACTCTCATGAGCATGAGCAGTTGCTCCACATGAAAGTCAGACTCTCCTCGGAAAGCACACCGCTGAGGGTGTGGGGTTCAGTGCTTATTTGCTAACATCCCCTGCTTTTCAGATTCATAAACGCAAGTGGGAACAACCTCCATTCCAATTATATCCAATTTGATGAGGACAATTTGTATAATAAATAGACTCTGTAAATTAGAGCAAAATAGATAGTTAATCATTAAAAATCAAATGTGATAATGAAGTCACCTAGTTGAAGGAAATTATCTCAGGATGAAATCAACTGATATTTCAAGTTTTAAAAAGCCAATTATAAGTTCTAAAACATAGCTTAATGAATGTAACATTTTTCTGGATTGGGCATATTTTTTTTAGAAATAAAAACCCTGGGCCTGGAAATATTTTAAAGTGGTACTTTAATTTTGGTTCACGATAGACATCAGTATGCTTTAAGCAGCATATGTACAAGGGTAACTCTACTTCAAAGAGGAGAAATCTAAGTCTAATTTGCACTTGAGAGAAGCACATGAAGGACTTCAGTCAATATAGAGGAGTTCATTGTATTTCTGTGCTAAGTATTTGATACAGTCTTTGGCAGTTCAGTCACATAGTTAATTTGCATGAGGAGTTTTTCTTAAATGTCAGAAGTGAGATATGACAATAAGTATTCTCTTTGATTAACATGTTCAAAATTTTGCCTGACCTTAAATGAAGATATGCAAGAAAAACTCACTTCAAAAATGTGAATTTGGTCTTTGTAAATTGAAACAAAAAACTCATACTGACAATTCAGGATCAGAGTGCTTTGCTTTGTACATATAGATAAAGTGTCAAAGTATATATTTTACCATCTTTTGGAGATTTTCTTATACTGCCATCACTAAGATACATTATGCAGTGTAGATTATCATTTTATTAAAAATGTCTTTGCAGTTTTGAGAACTAATGAGCTATCCTCTCCATATAAAATACAATGCTGAGCAATTTTTTGATAATGCTAATAACTTAAATGATATTTTTTGTAGAAGATTTTTATATGAAGTTTTCCTATAATTGTTAATGATACAGCACATGGCCAATGCATACATGTGTATCTGTGTTGTTTCATGTGCAGATGTGTAAATAACCACGTGTGCATTTAGACAGTAATTATTGAAAACTTCAATGATTTTTAGTGGAATAGGAAGCTATTGTATTGGAAAAATTTGCTCATATTTGGGTATTTGATAAGGATTCCCAAATATTGCCATAGCATTAAGCATTATATATTCAAGTAATGTAGAAATAGTGTGCATTGTTTGAAAAGGTTTTCTTGCTATATTTTAATATTCTACATTCAGAAATTGTAAATGAATATATAGATGTGTAAATATATTTAATGAGACTTTGAATTTTTTTAATAATTGGACAGATATACTTATAAACCATTGTAGTTCTAGTTCCATCCTTCAGTGCAAGTCCTGATTCACATATTTTACACGCCCAGTGAATTTCAAGGAATTAACAGTTCACTAGCTGGTTATTTTCTAGTCAGTAAAATGACTCTTGTAACTTTACACTTTCCTATTGATTCTGTAAAATTCAAATAATCTGTTTTGCACTGATAGTCACTGACTATTCCAGTGAGTAGCTTAAGAAGTAATCAGAAGGGAGAATCATTGATGATCATACACCAAGTCATCTCTATTAGCTGAACATAGAATCTAGCAACCTCAATCTTTTTTTTTTTCTTTCCTTCTTTTCTACCTTCTTCCTCCCCTGAATTGTATCCATATCAAGCCTGCATAGGAAAATAAAGTAACAGTTCCAGTATAAATTCCCTAGTTGTTTCCATTTGTTGTACTATAATTACTACAAAATCTGCATGGCATAGCATTATTCACTTAACTCTTTTCTTCTGCCCCAACTAAGAATTGTGTATATTCTTGAACCACTCCAGTATTCTTAATGATAGGTTAATTAGGTTTAGTGATTCTTTATCTCATTAGAAGTTATTTTATGTCATACTGGGAGTACCATAACTCTTTAGCTTAAAGACAGTAAAGAAAGTAAAAGTACTCATGTTTCTCATTAATAAGAAAAGTGTATACTACATTCTTTTTTCACCTTTTACCTTTAACAAAATTATAGCTTGAGTTAACGCCTTCTTTGCATCTTACTGCAGAGGTACTTTTCCATCTATTTCTTCTTTGTTAACTTACTAGTCATCTTTCAAATTTCTTTTCTGCTACCACTTACTTTGCTTAATTTTTTCATCCACAAAGGGCTATTATCTAAAATGTTGTCACATATTTATATTTAAAGTGTCAGCAGAGAAATAGTTATAACCCCATCCCCAATGTAGGCAAAAGTAAGATATGAGGTAGAATGAGAATTTGAGTGTTCTACTGTCACAGGTACTAAGGCAAAGAAAGCTCTAAAAAGAGATGCATGGATCAGTCAAATCATGCAACAGATTCCCTAGGAAATTCCATTAACAAAAGAGACTTTTCTGAAGTGAAAAAAATAGTGTATGTAAAACAGGGTCAACAAAACCTTTTAAAATGAGTCCGGCGCTTGAAGGAGGTAGAGACAGAGACAGAGGCAGAGACAGAGACAGAGGAAGATGAGGAAGGAAAAGGAGGCAAAGGAAAAAGATGAAGAGGAAGAGGGAAGAGAGGAGAAAGGAGGACAGAAAAGAAGAAGAGAGGAAATAGGAGGGGAGGAAAGAAAGAGGAAAGAGGGAGTGAAGGAAAGTGATTAAGGCATCCGTATTATTTTCATTAACTAATTTTCTGCTTCAAACATACAACAAAGAAATTCAGTAGATTAACTTTTACATACCTGACATTAAAATAATTTTGCTTCATTATTACAATATAATAATGATTCATAATACAGAATGTGGATGTGGTATATTTGGATAAATACTTTGGTTCTAAGATTTACTGACTGTTTTAGTTTGAAAACTTTGACTCCATGTGCCTCAGTTTAGTTACTGGTAAAATGCTGACTAAAAAAAACAGTTTATAAGATTATTGAATGACATGAGTTAATACAGAAGAATATTTGAAGTATTCTGGTATATATGTGTGGTTTTATTCATGGCCACCTGATTACCACCCAAGCAACACCAACGTTAGGTTCTGCAAACATACACTCATGAAAAAGATCAGTTTCAAAAGAGTCGCAGAGTGAAATTCAATGCCAAGGGATAGCAGAATGAAGGGCCTGTCACTGCTCTGAATTTCTCCTTACTCTGGATCACAGTGATTCTCTCATACCTGAAGCTGACAGAAATTCAGGGTCAGAGGTGCGAGAGGTCCAGTCTGTGTCTAGCTTGTCTAGCTTTATCACAGTTACTTCTGACTGCACAGACAAAATGTTCCAACAGGGGCTTGGAAAGTTAAATTATAATTTCTTAGCGAACTGTTATTCACCAACTGAAGAAGGGCAAAATCATGAAATGTCTGTTTTTATGCTTACCATTCCTTTTTAAGCCTACTGTATTAGATTCCTTATCACTGGCATTGGAGAAAATTTGAGGCAGATGTCAGAGCTTTCAAGGCACTGTTGATCTCATCCTTATAAATTAATTTAGCCTAATATAAAGTATTAACCACATTAACCCCTCACAACTTAATGAGAAATCAATGCTCAAAAACTAACAATAGAGTTCTAGTTCCCTTCTTTCTAACTCAATTTCAGCCTCCCTTCCTGTACTCATGGATGTGTGGTTCAGGGCAAAAACATTATTATTTATCATTTGAATGTTATCAATATAGTCTAAGGTTGAGATTCTTCTTCTGATGAAGTCCTAACATTAGCTTGATTCAGATACTTTCTAGATTCTTCAGGCTTGTGCCTTAGGCAGTAAAACAAATTTGGCTGTCATTTTTAGCACATTGTTGAGAGGTAACCTATAAAATGTGGTAATTTCCTAACTGGCTGGAGTGTTAATCATCCTGAGACTGTCAGACCACAACAGAGAGTTCATAATAATGAGATGACCAATGACTGATCCTAGAACCAAAACTTGAAGGTCTTTCCACGATGAAGAGATTAACTACTTGAAAAGAAATTTTTTTTTTTTTTTTTTGTAGTCAAATGATAGTGCCTGACCAACAGAGATTGAATATGGACACAGAGCTCAGCCACGTGGCCCATGATTCAATCAGTCACACCCATATGGTGAGATCTCAATGGAAATTCTAAAAGTTGGGCTGGCACAGTACAGCACACCTGTAAACCCAGCTACTGAGTGCATCCTGGGAAAGACCCTGTCCCAGAATGTTGTATAAATACATAAATAAATATATAACTAACTAAATAAATAAATAATAGTCTGAAATGTAGAACAGTGGTAGGGTAACCCTCATTTTAGTCCTGCATACTGCCAAAACCAAAACAAAATGAAACTAAATTAAAAAAATGAAAAGAAAAATGAAATAAAGCAGAACAACAAAAACTAACTCCAAAAATGTACAAATATTTTGTAAATTTCTAAGAATTTTTGATATTCCATATTTTCTAAAAAGTTTTAGTCATGAGTATGTATTAGTATATATGCTCCTGAAGCCACCACGACCATGAGAATATTATTGTATATAGGATCTCATGGGACAATTACTTGAATAAGAGATGTCTCTTTTCTTTTTCATTCTTTTAAAAATTGTTTCATAATTGTGGAGCAATCATTTACTCAACTTTCTCATGACAGCCGGGCCGTGATTGAGGTACTGACTCTTGCCCACGCTTAGATATCTTCTTTGCTCTAATTTCTCATTTGACATATTTTGAGTGGCTACATCATTACAGATTGTATCTTTCATTAAAGAAAACACAGATATTACAAAACTCATGTGTGCATTAACCAGTATACAGTAGTGTGAGAATATAAAACTTCTAATTCTAGTTTATTATATATCTTATCTTTTAAACTTTACATAATTTATTAATGCATTATTAAAATTATGTAATTCTTATTGAAGATATCCACTTATTATTTTTAAGGTGAAATAATCCCTTTACCTCATTGACAGTTAATGAATTTATTGCTAACAAGATAACTCCTAGTATTTTATACATGAGAGACTCTCCCACCCTGCCTTTGGTACACAGTTCTGCTGTCTACAGTACTAATTTAGCAGTGCTTCAGGAGTTTGAGAAAATGTAACATTAGAATGATTTCATAGTTGACTTAAAATAAATGGCAGAATTTTCATTGCCCAAGGTTATTTAACATATCTTCCTGGTGATGTGATATTTCTTCAGTGTACAATGTTTTTCATTTTAATTACATTTCTTGAAGTCCAGGAACTATATTTTTCTACTTCACAATTTAAAATTCTTTAGTAATTGCCAAGTCACATTTTCTGCCTAAATTAATAGATGAAAATATAACTTTAATCAAGTTTGATAAATTATTAAATACAATGATCAACTGTCCCTTTGAAAACAATATTAAATAGAATTACAGATGTTTATACTCTGAAAAACTATAGAAAGATAATATAAAGCTAAAACTTGAAAGGCTGTTTAACATTTTTTTTGTGCATAAAGCAGATTTGTAGCTCTGTTTTAAGGGAGTCAGAAGGCAAAACGTCTACTACATTAATCAAGTGTGCCTAATTCTCAGTATTTGCACATACAGTGCTTATTCTAGTTCAATTATTTGTAGCAGGTAAAACAACATTTAATATGCTTGGTAACATCAGGATTAATAATAGATGTGTTCTTTAATCTGTTTGGAGGTTATGTTCAGCTTTTGTAATAACCCTTTTAATATAGCATACAGTTTTTTCTGTTTGGATTATACGCAAAGGATGGATGAGAACATATATTTAATTTTTATAGGCATGTTGAATCTAAAGAAAGACATTGTTAATCCTTGTTAACAAAAGCCTCAGAATTGTAATGAGTTGAGTATCCCAAATGTTAACAAATGAAAAGGGGAAAATCATACTTAACAGTTTTATTTAATGTCTTTCCAGTTTATTGTTTTGCAGAATTTTATCCATTAGACTGACTGTCTCAATCATTATTACGATCAAATAGCACGTGATATATTTCCATAAAAATGGCATGATTTTTAAAAGATCTGCAATAAGAAAAATTTTCAGAACATGAAGTACTGATGTCTAAAGCTGATTTTCATTGCAGTATGTCTAGATAATTTATCCTCAGGAGGAGAAGCAAAAAAAGTGTTAAAAATTAATGTTTATTAATTTTATTTATTTTCTTTTCTTACAGTCATCCTCCCTTCAAGTTTGATGATAATTTGCAAAAATGTCTTCAATGTAATAAATAATATTTTCAGAATCACCTGATTCATCAGAAATGAAAAACACCAGGGTGTTCTGCTTCTAACTTGGTAGAATATCCTCTATGGGCTTTCTCTCTCTTACTGATTACAATGAAATATTTTGGATGAAATTCAAAAAACAATTATCCAAGGAGATAGAAAAATAAATAAGAGCAAGTAAATCATGGAAAGTAACCCACAAAAGGCTGAGTTTACTTATTTTCTTCCCCTTTCTCCTATGGTCTTGCCCCAAAGGCAGATTGTAGCAGCAGAAGTGCATGAAGCAGCAGAAGGGTGGGAGGTTAAAGCACCAGTACGCACCAGAAGAACTGCATAAAAGGACTAGTATGCACCTAAAGTAATAGGTCTCAATATAAGACACTTAAATACAAATTGCCTCAGAGATCAAAACAATTTAAATGTCATGGATTTATCAGAAAACATATAGGCCAAGAGGAAATGACACATTTTTCAAATGCAAAAATCAAAATAACTGTCAAACCAGAATCTATTATCCAGTAATAATATTTTTCTGGAATGAAGAGGCTCAAGACATTATAATATGAAGCAAAACAAGAGAATCATATTCAGGGAATGATATAATGTTTAAAAAATAGTTAATGGAAGTTTTCTAAAGAAATAGGAATAATGAATATTTAGATAGAAATATACAATAGAAGTATAGAGAAATAGGCAAACATAAAATTATGCTTGGAGATTTAAATATTTGTTTCTGGCCAATCAAGTGAACAATTAGGCAAAAATCAGTAGATAGAATAATTCAACAAGAAAATCGACTTTTATAGAATCCTCTATGCAAAAATAGCAGAGCAATTTTTCAAGTTCCCAGAGAACATGTATTTAGAGGAATATCCAAGACATAGTAGGAAATACTACAATAACTCTACACATCTAATATATACACACACATATATATATATATTTATATATATATATATTTGTAATTTAGATGATGTGGGCAAATATTGATTGCCAAAACACAAACTACAACTCATAACTTAATGTAACATAAATTGATTCAATAGCTATAAAACTTTAAGGAAAACAAATTCATGATGTAAATATTCTCCCCAGGTAAATTTTCAGGTACTTCTGGTGTTAACCAAGAAATATTCAATGTTAGCACATAGGAAGATGAAATAAATAATTACTGCTTAGATAGTACTATAATATGAAATATGAGGTATAAATAGAACAAAACATATCCATTGCCTTTGTCTACCTACTAATAACTAGACTGAACTGAAAGGAGAAATTTGAAAAGAACAAAGAAGGAATGGTTATCATCAAGACATCAGCTAGGGGCCGGGGATATATCTCAGTGGCATAATTGCCTGCCTGGCAAGCTCAAGGTCCTGAGTTCGATTCCCGGTACCTAAAAAAGCAAACAAACAAACAAAAAGAAATCAGCTAGGCTTGGTGGTATACACCTGTAATATCAGCACTTGAGAGTCTGAGGCAAGAGGATCGCTGTGAGTTCGAGGCCAACCTGGGCTACAAAGTTAGTTTAAGGCCAGCCTGAACTCCATAGTGAAATCCTATCTCAAAACGAAGAAAAAAGAAGGAAAGGTCAGAAAGAAGGAAGGAAAGAAGGAAGGAAGGAAGGAAGGAAGGAAGGAAGGAAGGAAGGAAGGAAGGAAGAGAAATAAATCAAATAATAGTTAATACTAGCAAGGCTGTGGGTGGAAAAAAACCCTTCTAAATTGTTAGTAAGAATGTAAATTAGTACAACCTTTATGGAAATCAGTATAGAGATTCCTCAGAAGAACTAAAAATAGAAATTCCATTGACTAAGTAATTCTCCACCTTGGCGTCTGCCTGAAGGAAGTAAAGACACCGTGTTACAATAATACATGAATACTCATGTTTGTAATAGCACAATTCATAATAGCTAAATCTTGGAACAGGGCTATAAGTCCATTAACAGGAGACAGGTTAAAAAAAGGATAAGAAAGCACTATTTTGTCACAAAGAAGGAAAAATCTGAGTCATTTTTAGGAAAATGAATATACCTTAAGACTGTAATATTAAGTGAAATAGAAGAGACACTTAAGCTTAATTATTGCATGGTTTCTCTTCTATGAGGAATCCAAAATATAAAGAGCAAAATAAAAGGTATGTAATAGGACACTGGGAAATAGATGTGTTGCAAATCTGAAAGGTACCTAGAGACATACAGAGAAGAAAGGAATGGGAGAGGGTGATGGGATGAAAAATATAATTAAAATGTGTTGTGTTATGTACGTGTGGCAATGTCCCACAAAGAATGTAATCATTATGTACTGCAAACGTGTGTACTCATAAAATTAAAAAATGTTGAAGTACAAAACAGACAGACCAAGAAATATATACTGCTGTTGGTGTGATGATTCAGGAGAAAAGACAATTCTCTACATAGAACACATCCTCAAACTATATACTTCATTATTTTAAAAATATTTTATAGTACTTGTTTCATTTATACTACTACTTAATCTTAGATCATTGTAAAGAAAGTTTTATGCTATCTGGTCTTTTCTTTTTTGTAAGAATCTTTTTGGTTTATGTCTTGTACTCTGAGAAACCACTTTGAAGATAATAATACACGGTATATTAACTACTGTTAGTCTTTTATAGTTAAGAAATTTAGTTTTTCTATACCATAAAAACATGAGAATATTTTTAACTCTAAAAAATTGCAAGAGTGACCACTACCTCAAACATTATAAATTTTCAAGGTTTTTTCTGTTCTATTTTTCTGTGGAATTAGACGAGATGATGCTGAACATTTAACATGTATACAGAGAGGCAATAAACCAGAATAGTAAAATTACTCAGATAAACAGAATAATTGGAGAACTCAATGTACACGATTTTAAGGATTATATTAAAACAATAACCAAGGGAATGTACTAGCGAAGAAAACATAAACATATATCAATAGAACTGGAAGGAAAATGCAAATGTTATTCCACAGGAATAAAATCAATCAATTTTTTGATGATGCTACAAAGGCATTCAAAGATAGTAGTCTTTTTATCAAATGTTGCTGGAGCTCTTGATATTCATACACAAAAACACTTGGGAAATAGACGTGTTGCAAATCTGAAAAGTACCTGAAGAGTTATCTGAAAGGGTAACACATTGTACCTGTGATTATATAGAAAAATTATTTAAAAGGTAATTATAGATAGTTACATGCCAATGGAAAACCTCAAATTATTGAACTTGTAATATGCATACATAATATATTTTTCTAATAACTGAAAGTGTTGAATATGTTTCATATACTTCTTTGCACCTGTATGTAGATTTTGGAGACATGTCTTCAAAATCAGTCTTCTATTTCGCGTCAATCTTCTATCAGTTTTTCCACTGATTAATACTTGTTTTTTTCCCATATGTTGACAACTATGAATAAAGCTGCCATGAAAATAAACTGAGATCCATAGGTTGAAGAATATGAAAGAGCAAATATATAGAGTGAATAAGCAAAAGATCTAATGAGCAACTTGAAGACCATAGTTATAATCGCATATATTTATCCATTTTCTTTAACAAGTGCAGCTAACATCCATTTACCGAGAGATAGAAAAGTGAATAAATATGTAAGATGATATATATGTAATTCTTTTTACTATAAAAACAATTCTATTATGTATGTACAATATCTAACATCATTTTCATACCTTAAATATTCACAATGAAATTTATTTAAAAAAAGAAAAAAGTGTTTATGACCTGAAGTCCACAGATTTTATTGATTCAAAAGCAATCATTTTGTATATATAGAAATTGTTCTTCATACACAGTAAAATTTTTAGTTTGGAAAAGAGAAAACAGTTAAGATGAAAAGAAAAACTTCACTTGTGTAATATATTTGCAAAAATCTTGTCAGACAAAAAGCTTATCTCCATGATATATATATTTAAACATGAAAAGTTAAAAGAAAACAACCTAATGAAAATAGGTGGAAATGTGAATACCAGAATTTGATACAGAGGTCATAAATAAGCATATGAAAATGTTGAACACTACTAGTCATTAAAAAAATGCAACCTGAAACCCTAAAATAGTATCACACATTTGTTAAAATAGTTAGAATAGAGCAAATAGGTAATTATTATAGATAAATAACACATATCTACTCACAGAAAATAGTGCCCAGAGGTAGCAATGTCTAATCTCCTTATGGATCAGGGCCAAATAGGGGTCCCATATATGGCTAGCAATAGTAAAAATGATACAGTCTGCTAGGAAGACAGTTTACCAATTTCTTAGGAAATATGAACTTGTCCTACCTTTTGGCATTTCCCCTTTTAGATGTGCAAGAGAAATGATGACTATGTCCACACAAAAACCTAAAGAGAAATGCTGCCATTTGCCCTGGGCTATAATAACAAAATACTACAGATATGGTGGTTTAAACAATAGATGCTTCTTTCAATTTTTTATTATTCATGCACATTTGTGACACATAATAGCAGAATCTCACTGGGGGTTAGAGCTCCAACTTATGAACTTGCGTGGGGTCACTTAGTCCAGTCCATAGCATGAATGTTCACACATTGTTCAATCTTTGTGTACATTGCCTAAAAACTAAAGACCAGAAACAGGATGTTCAATTTATTAATTTATAAAGCGCGGCCCATCCATATTATGGAAAACTGCACAGCGGTGCAGAGAAAGGAACTACTGTTATCATGAAATGGATCATCTCCCGCATTTCATGACAAGTAAAAGAAAATAAACATCAAACACTATAAATGGCAATATCCAACTTGTGTGATATTCTGAAAAAGGAAAAACAAACTAGCAAAAAACTGTAGAGACAAAAAGTCTGTCAATAATTGCCAGAAAATTCTGCTTGAAAAGATAAGAATTTGTGATGAGGAAACTGTTCTGTATACCGATTTTCACAATGACTGTAATGTGTGTATACCTCCTTCAAAACTTGCCGTGCTCTACTTCCAAGTGAGAGGATCCTTTGGTGTGCCTTACATTAATAAAGCTTGTAAAGCTTTAAAGAAACAACAACAAAACTGCACTAAACATAAATACAGAAAGTCACAAACAGAAATTTATCCCAAATAAAGTTCCTTAGAATTCAATCTATTTTTGATGTTTTCTATTTAGAACAAATGATATTAACTTTCATTACATTGGATCAGAGCAATGCCCTAAAGAGAATAGACATCAGGTAGGTGTTTTCAAACTAGTAGGTCCCTGAAATAACATATTACATATAATCATGATAAATATGCCATGAATGTGTCAGCTCTGATACTCATTTAAAAGAAGAAAAAAGAAAAAAATTAATAATGACAAATCAGGGTTATATGATAAGGTCATGAAATAAAAAATTACCACAGTGGAATAAGAGATAGCCTTGAGTTCACATCAGTGAGAATTTTATTCAGAAGTGGCTGTGCTACCTACTAGCAGTTAGGTGAGAGCTTTACATATTTCTGTCATTCACAGTGGTCCTAAAAAAAATTTAAAACAGAGAAAATGGATGTGGGTGGAAGGACATTGGTGCAAAGGGTGATTTCAGTGATCAGTGTTCGGAAGTGTAAGCAAATCTGGGAACGTATATGGTAGGCTTACAGTTAATAAGGGAACCCACACTTTAAGAAAGTCAAGGAGGTGACACGTGATATTTTGGAGCTTAGCAAAAACAAAACTCAGGCTGATTGTTGCAAGTCTTAGTGTAGCTGTTATAAAATAGGTCCAATTCTTTACAGTTAACATGTATAACACAGAGTGAAATGTAAAGCAAGAGAATGCAAGGAGTTTTCGGTATTTGAACACAGTTTACAATAATGAACTGTTGTATTTTTATACCTCAGCATGATGTCATTTTTAAATCTCTGATAAAACAACAAATATTGCCCAGAGAACAACAAAATCATGACAGTCTAAAATAACTGTGAAGTCAATGTCCCATGGTAAAATAGAAAAACTGGGTTTATTTCATGAGTTTTTCCTTTGACCTGTAGCTAATGCGCTTGTTGAAGAAGAAATTCAGTTCTTGTGCAGACCAGAAGTCAACCATGACCAGAGTCGAATCTACTTTTCCTCTCTTTCTGTCAATAAAATGTGGGGGAAGCACAGTCACACCCCTTATTTACACATTGCTTTGGCTGCTACTGTGCTGAAGTGGCAGAATTGAATAGTTTACTCAGGGCTTATAGGGCCTGAAATTCAAATATTTACTATTAGACCATTTGCAGAAGGAACTTGTGAACCCCAGGTTAATATTAACTTAGGGGACCTATTTTATAACAGCTACACTAAGACTTGCAACAATCAACCTGAGTTTTTTCTTTGCTAAGCTCCAAAATACCACGTGTCACCTCCTTGACTTTCTTAAAGTGTGGGTTCCCTTATTAACCTTAAAGCCCACAATGTGCGTTCCCAGATTTGCTTACACTTCCGAACACTGATCACTGAAATCACCCTTTGCACCAATGTCCTTCCACCCCGAAAGTTAATATTGCTTCATTACTCAATACTTTGTCATAAACCTCTCAGAATTTAGTATATTTAAATAGCAAGGATTTATCATATCTTACAATCACATGTTTCAAGAATTTTGGATGGGTTCAGCATCCAGTTGCCTTGACTAGAGTTGTTTGACACTTGGTGGAAATCTGATGTGTAGGATCTAAGATAGAATCTCTTATGGACCTGACTCTTTGAGGGGAAAACTGGAAGTCTGGATTAGTCTTGGTCACCTCCTCCTCTTCTGGTTTAGGTCATAGAAGCTCACCAGAAGGATGATCAGACTTGGTGATTCAGCACCTTGAAAGGGAGACAAAAGACCCTAGTTTTCTCAAGTACTGGTGTCAGAACTGACTATAACAATACTTCCATAGTGTGTTACTTGTAAAAGCAGTCCCTGCCTAGTCCAGTCCCCACTTGGAGGATGGGAAAACACATATTGCATTTTTTAAGGAAGTGTGTTGAAGCAACTTCTGCTATCTTTAATCCATCAGTAAATTAATGCTAAGTATTTCATTGGAATATTTGTTTCTAGAAAATAAAATTAATCCAGAAAAGAAGATGAATATAAATGTAAGTTAATATATCTTAACATCAGAGGAAGAAACACCTTATATTATTATATTAAAACTTAGGCTGGATCTTAGAATTTGCCACTCTCTTAAAACAATGAAAACACTGAACAAACTAAAAGATCAACATCTGTTTTTAGATCTTTCAAAGAAGTGAGGTTGCCTCGAAAACTCTTGCCACTAAAATAGAAGGGACATATAGGTGGATACAGGAAATTACAGTTTACTACAGTAGAAATGCAGGATCAGAAACCTCTATAGGAAACTGCCAGGGTAAGAAAAACCTAAACTTTAATTGATGAATTGCTGGAAACTCAGTGTGGACAAGGCTGAGAATTACAGTCTCCAGAGGGATACACTTATTCAGTCATGGGGGCCGAGCTATTTTAGTTAGATTTATCCCAAAGGGTTAAATCAGGGCCTCTTATTAAATATTGGACAAAATCTTCTCATGTTTCCACTAAGTAAATACCTGGGAAAAGGAAACGTTTTGAAATATTCCACAGCATTTTATTTTTTTCACAAAGCTCTGCCCTCAGAAGAAATTTTACCACAGTCTGACCTTCTGATGTTTTCATGGAGACTAAACTATCTGAGTAGTGAAGTGTTCAATTTCCACGGCCTCTGAGCACCCTTTCCTACCTACAAGGTGGGGGACTGGGGAGCACTAGGGAAGGTCATGGTTCAGGGCACAGGTTTGTGAAAGACCTGAGACCTAGTCAGAAGACTATAGAATATGTCCTGTTTCCCCACACAGTACCACGAAGAACTTTCTTAATTTTGTTACTTTAATGTAGTACATGATGTCCATATTTGAAAAGGAAATCATAAAATATGCTAAAAGACAAACACACACACACACACACACACACACACACACACACACACAAACACTGCACAAAAACCAAACAACATCAGAATCAAATTCAGACATGGCCCAGTCTTTTGGAAGGAGAAGTACTGTAGTTCTTAAAAAATGATAGTTAAAATTGTAAGGTTTTATTGTAAAAATACAGGTAGCTTGTGAGAACAGGGAGTCAATGGAAGCTAAGCAATAGAAATCCTAAAAAAGTGTCAAAAGGAAATGGAAGGTATCAAACACTGTAACCGAGATGAAGAGTGCCTTTAGCAGGCTCACTAGGACACTGGACATGGCTAAGAGAAGAGTATCTGAGCTGGGGTTTAGCTCGTGGAAATGCAAAGGAAAAGAAGACCGGGAGAAATAGGAAATATCTAAGAACTGCAGGAAAACTAAAATGGGAAAAATAGTGCCTTTCAAGTGCAATGGAAGTAACAAAAGTAGAACAATGAAAGAAAAATACAGTGTCTGAGACCATCTCCAAATTATTGTCAAAGACAAAACTGCAAGAGAGTTCTATAAAGGATAAATGTCTCATTAACCTGCACATAAATTCTGCAAAGAAGCCAGAAAGAGGGGAGGGAACACTTTATCTCTAAGAGAGTGAACATAAGAACTACAACTTACTTCTCTTCAGAAAAAAGAAATAGATTGAAGTTTTTATATTACTTAAAGAAAAAAAATCAACTTAGAATGATGTGGCCTGCAATGTTAGTCATTAAAAATGAAGGAGAGGGGGCTGGGGATTTAGCTCAGTGGCAAAGTGCCTGCCAGGCAAGCACAAGGTCATGAGTTCGGTTCCTGTTACCGAAAGAAAAGCAACAACAACAAAGAAAACCAAAAAAGTTAAAGAGAAATAAATGATTTCATCAGACAAACAGACTTGATGGATTTTGCTCCTAGTAGACCTGTCTTGTAAAAAATGTAATTTTTTTTAGGGAGGAAATGTAATATAGGACTGAATCTTAGATCTACATAAAGAGCATCAGAGAATGAATACATGAGTATAAAATAAATTTGTCAATCAATGGAAATAAAAGGTCATTAACATTTTTCAACAAGAACATGACAAGATCATATTCTTCTTTTTTTAGGTTATTATAATTAATTATTTCTGTGGTGATGTGTACTAAGGATTGAGTTGAAGACCTTCACACTAAACTACATCCTCAGCCCTTTTATTTACTAAATTGTTCATGCTGAGTTTGAACTTGCAATCCTCCTGCCTCAGCCTCCCAGAGCATTTGTATTATTTTCCTTCTCAGTGCATTACCTGGAGGATCTGTAGAACTGGTATTTGAGATTTGTGATTTCAAATAATGTGTTACAAAAGCATTTCTCTTGTTCTGCTGAAAGATAACGAAAGGCAAAATTAAAACATGGAAATGAAATCAAGGGCAGAGGATTCAGAAGTCTTGACATTTTGAAAATGTTTTTGCAGCTGATGCTAATGTGTCAGTAGCTATGAGAAGGTTGTGTAAGATGTGGTTAGGACAGGTGAAGCTCTCTACTGACCAAGAGAAATAAAAGCAAAGTAGACTTTGGAGCAAGCAACTTTTGAGGTTAGCTGGCAAAGAGCATGAAGCTGAGGCATGAAAAAGCTCCTGTTGTACCACAATGCTTTGTATTAATTTGAAATTCTTAACCTTACTTAAGATGACAGAGCAGCTTACATGCTTCCCTCAGCGAGAGTGAGGCTGAACCCAGGAAATCTGGAAGGTTCTGTGTGAATGTTGGTGTGCAACTAAGGGCCACAAATCCCTCCCTTCCTGATTTGATCCAGTCTCTGGTGCCCTCTCAATTCTTCAAAAATGCAAGGAGATGCTCCGAAGGGGTGAGAGTCAGGGAGCAGCGCCACATTGCCTGCCTCTATCCTCTCTGAGGGAAAAGATGGTTTGACAGCCTGGGGGAAACCAATACATAGCAAGGGAAAACCCTGAAGCGAACTGTCCCAGGCCACGGAGGCTCAAGCTGAGCAAAGGGGAGCCAGGGACAGGGCCAGGTGGCCACAGCCCAGCCACGTCCCCTGCTGCCGTCCTCAGTGGAAAAATGAGTCAGGGCTTTGCTTCTGGTCTCTTGCACAGTGGGTGCACATTTCCAGTTGTTCACCAAACTTCGTTAAGTGTCTCAAAATTCATCCGTTTTAAAATCTGTATTATTATTTTGAGTGATCAAATTCAAAATGTTTACTTCAGCTCTGCCTTTTTACCTATATCCATTCATCTTCGTTGATGTCACTTAGCATTTTAACTCCTGTCTCCTTCACCAATTTTTACTTCCAAAACAGCAAGAAGCAGTTTTCAATATAACAAAATTTAATGAGCATAATGGCTGGAAAATAATGAGCTCGAACAATCAAAACCTAACGATGATTAACATTGAATTTCCAAAATTGTCTTACTACCTAGTGCCATTAATGTTAGGTAATTATTTACCAAATTATTTGAGTTTTCGATGTTTATTCCTTTCACCAAAAATATTTCATTATTGATTTTATTGTGAGCTGCTCAAATCAAAAGTAATTTTGTTAAGATTATTTTACAATAGATATTCCGATTATCGTGACATCCTGTGCAAATCAAACACTGTGAAAGAGTACAGTACACACATCACTGGGGGGATTGCCAATTTTTTTATACGACTTTTTATATTTGGTGTTGGCATAGAGCTCGGAACAGAAGGTGAAATAAATTTATATGTTGGTTTGAACAACATTTCCGCTTTGTCGTTAAGTGAAATGCAAACAACTATATTTCTATCTTTTTTACCTTTTCAATGAGGCAAAATTTAGTGCTAGTCTTTTTGACGAGTCTGTATAATTTTGAAAAGGAAAAATCAGAAATTGAACTTGGCGAATGCTCAAGCCCTCGCTTTTTTGAGAGTCTATGTCGCTATGCTGGGACATGTCGTAAACATGGCGTTCAAAGAACTGAGACGTCAAGAGACAGTGCTGTGCTCAGATGAAGTAGGACAGCTTCACAAGCACTAATGAGGCTGTCGCTGCTCATGCCTTGGCTGGGTTCCTGAAAATGTACTGCTCTGCGTGTGCAGCACCGTCCTTTTCATACAAAGTAGACGCAAATGGAGAGTTGCTGCTTCATAAAGCTTAATATCCAAGGAAGGCACTCCCAGGCCTACTTCAGACCCTACGTTCAAGGTGATCTCTGGGAATTGTCGACTGAGTAACTATGGCATGTTGTACATCATTTTTATTAATAATGGAGAAGTCAGCTATGTGGCACGGATAGTTTTAAATTGTATGTTGCTTTAAAACAGTACGTTTTAAAAGAATTATAAAAATGTAGTTATACAGTTGTTCAGATAATATTCTGGAATTCAATTTTTCCTCTCAGTGTCAATAAACCTTCATATCAACAATTTTGATGTGTCTTTGTACTGTTCTTTTAAAACAGTGAATTTCAACCTGAGAAAGGACAATGATACTTTAATGTAGTGCATAAAAACGCAGGCTTTGGTGACAGCTAAATGTTTTCTTTTGGGTTAATAATATTAGATGAGATATTTCAAAAGAACATATTTTTTCTAGTAATATATCTTTAATACATAATTTAAACGTGAAAATGCAGTATCTCTTTCTAGGTAGTTTCTTTGGCCGGGGAAAGAAGCTCAGCGGCACAAGTGCCTGCCTGGCAAGTGCAAGGTCCTGAGTTCAATTACCGGTAACAACAACAAAAAAAAAACCTAAGTAGTTTCTTTGGCTTTTTTTCCTATTGAGAATCTTTGCCTTTCAGTTTTGGGTCTTTTGTTTGTTTGTTTGTTAGTTTTTTTCCAGTACTGGAAATCGAACTCACGACCTCATGCTTGCCAGGCAGGAGCTATGCCGCTGAGCTGAATCCCCGTCCCCTGCCTTTCAGTTTTGGATACCAGATACACAAAACCACTGCACTCACAAAACTTACGTCGTAATTTGGAGTATCTACTACGGGTTCTGTCTTTATGATTACTATGAGTCTTACATAAAATGTCTTTTTTATTTTAAAGAGAATAAAAAAATAAAAACAATAAGAATGATATAGAATTTCAAAATGAGATGATAAGAAATTAACAATGGTTATTATATTGCTTATTGTTATCTTCAAAGTAGTAGTTAGGTTACCACATATAGGCATGCAAAACTGATCAAATAATTCAGTATTAACTGTTACTTTCAATAAACCAACACAAATTAGTAGTACAATTTTTTAAGCTATCTTGCATATATATGTATATTTTCCTTCTTTCTCTCTTTTCTCCTTTCCTTCATCCCAGTTGTTCTTTCCTTTTAAGCAGTTTCTTTCTCATTTACAGTATCTATTGTACCTTTTGGATCTTATTTACCCTTTCAGTTTCTTACACTAGAGAGACAAAAGATATTTACACATGCAATTCTGATTTATTTCACTTATGAATATGGTCTCTAGTTGCATCCATTTACCTATAAAAACCTTGAGTTTATCTTTCTTTATAGCTGAGTACTACTCCATTGTACAAAAGTACCACATCTTTTTGATCCACTCTTCAGTTCATGGGCATTTGTGTTGTTTCCAAGATTTAGCTATGACAAAAAGGCAGTGCTATTAACATGGGTGAACATATATCCCTGTGATATGATGTTTTCAACTCTTATAGCTATGTCTACTTTAAACTGATTATTTAACCTTGATTACATATAATAACCACTTTCACTTGTTCCTTCCACACCATTTTTGTTATTGATATGCTGTTACATCTTTTTATATTGTGCATTTACTGTCAAAATACTGATTTTGTATTTATCTCTGTCTTAAAGATCTGAAAGGAAAAAAAATGCCACTTACTAACATAACTCACTCATCCTTTTTTGTTTGTCTGGGAAACTATCCCTTCTTTATTTATAAAGCATCTTTTTTTTTTTTTTTTTCCTCCCTTGGCACTTTGAATGTACAACTCTTCTTTCTTGGCCTGAGAAGCTGTGCTATTGAGTCTGAGGGGAAGACTCCTTCTCATGGGTAGAGTTGTTCTTCTTTTATTGTTTTCACATTTCTCCTTGTCTTTGGCCTTTTCTGACTTATTCTTTATTGTAGTGTTAAGGGCTGAATCCAGGGTTTATGCATGATAGACATAGTACTGCCGAGATACAGTGCCAGTCCTGACACTGAATTTCATAGTTTGAACATACTATGTCTTGGTGAAGAGCTCTTTATGTTCAGTCTGTTTAGAATTCTTTAGGTTTTATCTATCTACATGTTTTTTTCTTTCTTTGCATTTTGAAAATTTTCTGTATTTAACATTTTCTTTGTCTCACCTAGGATAACTGTAATGAGTATATTGAAATTTTAGCATAAGTCAAGTATCTTTCTATACTTGATTTCATTTTTGTTTTACTTCTCCTGATGAGATAATTTCAAATAATCTGAATTTGAAGTCTACAGCCATAGCACCCTGAACTTGACCAATCTTGTCTGAATTTGAAGCCACTCATTTTTTCTCCCTTAAGTCTGATGTCAGTTTTTAAGTTAACACATTAACTTCTTCTCTGCGAAATTGCTCTTTTTTATGGTTTCCATTCCTTTGTTTATTTTGCATTTGCTTATGTGTTGTTTTCTTAATTTCATTTAATTATCTATATCTTTTTTATTGGTACACTTTAGATACCAGTAATCATGACATTCATCATAGGGAATTTGTACCTGTACATGACATATCTTGCTTCTTTTTTCTGTTTCCCATCCCCTCCGTTCAACTCCTGCTTCCATTGCTATTTACAAAAGCTTTGTTTCCATTTTTTTCTTTTATTCTCTGAATGTAACGGTATAATTACAAAATTAGGTATAATTCCATAGAAAAAATTATCTATATCTTCTCATAGTTAACTAATCTTCTCTAAGATTACTATTTTAAATTTTTTTATTTTGTAGAAAAGAAGCAAAACAAATTTCATAACAAAAGAATAGAATAAGAGTCATTAATACATTAAATAATATTATCTTTAAAGTAGTTACTCAGAGTACAAGACATGGATGCAAAAAATTCTCCAATTGATATTAGCATAGATCTTTCTTCTCAATGAACTAAGAGCAACTAATAGTATAACTATCTTTTTTTTCCAGAGAATTTGAAGCTCTTCCTTGCTTTGAGGCTTTATTTTGTTTATTGGGTTGTTTTTTTTTTTTTGATGGTGTCGTATTTCCATTTTTCTTCCTTTTTCATGAAACCTTGTACTATTGTGTTCACATCTGAGGATGCAGTCATCTAATTTCTTCACTGCTGACTAGCTTTAGGTGAGAAAAACCTTTACCTGTTGGAGATTTGAGAATTCTTCTTCCAGATCTTTTCTGTAGGCATGCATGGCCCTGCCTCTTGTTTTTTTTTTTCTCCCCCTTAGGGAAGAAGTCTTAAATTGTATATTTTCTGTTAGTCTCACAATGCTAGATTAGGTGCTATCCGCTTCCTGTTTATTGTCTCCAGGGTAGTATCTGGAGAAGACCAAGTTTATGCATCTTCTGACAAACCAGCAGGGTCAATCTCTCTATTATGATCCACATTCACACTTGAGATTCATGAGCTGTCTTCAAAGGCACACATGGCCCAGGAATAGCACAGCCTGGAGTGCCAGCCACTGGTAGCGAGGGGTAGCACAGGGTGTTGGGGTCGCAGTTCACCTGGAGGAGCAGAGGAGTCTACAAGCAAGTCACTGAGCCTGGTTAATGAACAAGTTCTTGTATGTAATCTAAAACTGCTTAGTAGGCAGTAGCCCACTGGTGTGAAAGTGCACCAGTTGTCATGCATTCTTATTATTTTTCCATGTTCTTTCTGCTCTATAGGAGTCACTCATGCTAATCCTCGCAGTGTTCTGAGTGCTGCAAGAGAAAGGAAACAGCTGGGGAGGTCAGATACTCATCTTGCTTTTATTTTACGGAAAAATTGTAGGGTATATAACACTCTCTTCGTATTAAATTATGCTCTCTTGAGGTAGAACTAAAATGGGCTAAGTAAAACTATTCTTCTCACCATCTTCAGTGCAAGAAATCTCAGTATTTTTGCTCCATTGAGGGGCTGCATGCTTGCTACTAGTCTCAGGGACTCCTACAGCAATATGTTCAAACACAAGTGGTCGCAATGTTGCCTCTGTAAGAGGGGTGTGCACTAGAACTTTTTATTCTACCATCTCACTGATATCACCCAAAAGAAGGTGTTGAAAAACTTTGAAGGATTTTTAAATTTGGACACTTTCATTTTCTAATTATGATAATTCTCCTCAATTTGGTCTCTAAGCTAGTTCTAATTGAATTATTAATGCTTGTAAAGAGAAATATCTCTATTTTTAGAATCCTCTTTATAATTTTGGAGTAATCACTAGTTTAGAAAAAGTATTTTTGAAGAAGATATTTGCTATCTTTCACATTTATGTCAGACCAAGGAAATTCACATTCTCCCTGAAAAACAAACCCCAAACCCCGAAAACACTCTCCTAGAGCATGAGTGCTGAAGCTTATCTCTAAACTCTTTACACTTTTAGAAATTTTCAGAAACCTAAAATCTCCTTTGTTCATGCTCAGTATACTGATGAACACTTACCTTAATAGATGTTGGCATTGGGAATATTGAAAATACATGCTTATTAATTAATTCAAACTAACAATGCTAAATATGTTAGTGACTGTTATGGTTTGTGTCTAGATGTCCTGCTAAAGCCTCATGCAGTCATGGAGCAGGTTTCTTGAGTTTGACATTAATTCATGATCCAATGCTGGCATTATGGGTGTGAGTGCTACTTCTGCCCTGGGTTGGGTAGTTTGCATAAAATATAAGGCAGGGAAAGGGGCTTGCTCTCTGCTGTTCCTCCCTGTTTGCTTTTGTTGCTTTTGCTGTCTTCCACCACCATGAACTGTTGCCCTCTGCCATGTGCCACTCTGCCTTGGAGCCAGCCAACTGTGGATCAAAACCTCTACAAACTGAGGGCTAACCTTCCCTTTCTTAATTTTCAATGTCAGGTATTTTGTCTCAGCAACAACAGAAAAATGACTGAGACAGTGATTATTTAAATGGCATATATTTATGAAAATAATAGTTACAAATTTAATGAGAATATGGTGTTTTATTGCATCTTTTCATATCTCAATATTTGCTTTAACAAAAGATAGCTGTGCTGTTGTTTCTAGTTCTGCAGTTCAATATGTAGTAAAAGGTTCAGGTTCAAGTGTAAAAGGTTGGACAAGGAGAATATCAAAGACTCATGACAGAATCTCCAGTACCCCAGAAATCTTCAAACCTCAATGTAAGAACTGCTATTCTAGAACCATTATTTTAGAAATCTGACTAGCTAGCCATGATTGGTGAGGGCTCATTCTTTCTAGTGGGAAAAGAACACCCTACTTTTTTCTGCAGACTACACTTTCTAGTTGTTACCATGGAAAGCAGTGAGAGCTGGCACTGCACAAGTTTAACTTTTGTTGATGTGCACCTTATATCCTGAATGGATGGTAAGTAACAAGAAACTCACTGACAGCATAGATTAATTGGACATAAATTTCTATGCAGTTCATTGATTCTAACAATATAATTTTATGTCATTATCAACATTCTGTTATATAAAAATTAATATCTGTACCACCTACTGTATGTATAAATAGTGCAATAGGTATTCTAATGATTGTTGCTGAAACATTCTGTTTTTGTGAATAATCATGTTACTTGGTGAAATAAGAATAGCAAAAATACTATTAAACTTCAATGCAATTTTTCTAAGTCAGAATGTTTGAAGAAAGAGAAAAATGCTGTGAATCATATTTAATTTGGGATTAATAACCTCAGGGGAGAAATATTAAGTGATCCTGGTTGAAGACTACTTAAACCTGATGGCACTAAAGAAGCATGTCGTGCTTTCTTCAGTTGAATGAAAACAACTGTTTTTGACAAAAATGTCTATCTACAATATGAATATATAAATCAAGAAAGAAATAAAGATAAAGTTAGCATTGTCTTCCTAAAAATGGAATTTATGGTTTTCTTCATGAAGTTCTCTGATTTTGAAATGGAGTATTTTAGTGAGAAGGGTTAAGGGTGCATAACATTATTAGTAAATACTCAATTTTAAATGTAATTTATATGAGCCTATATTTAGTTTTAACTTCTACTGCTTATTCCTTAGAGTTACTATAAAAGTTGTTTAGTTTAAATTCAATTTTTTTTGAGTTTTAAATCTGAATAACTGAAAATCATCTTTTTTTCTGTATCAGTAACATAGGATTATTTCCAGGATTATTTTGACTTCAGGAGGGTATAAAATATCACCACTGGGCAAAAATAAACTTTTATTAAGGGCTATTCCATATACATGACCTGAAAAGCCAATCAGGTAGTGGAATTATAAGTGTACTTTTCTTTTTTGATACTTATCAACAGATATATTGGTAGATTTGATGCAGTGATTTTTAAAAAAGCGAAAACCTGTAATTCTAGCACTCTAGAAGCTGAGGCAAGAGAATAGCTGTGAGTTCAAGGTTAGTCTGGGTTACATAGGGAGACCTTGCCTCAAAAAACCAAAAACAACAGAAAAGAAATAAAAAGGTAAGTGATAAAAGAGTACACATGCATTTGTAAAGAGGAAAGTAGTTGTGGAACAGGAAAACAAGTTAGTCAACTTTTTGTGGCATTCCTCCACTGGAAACACAAAGACATTTTCACATCAAAGCATGCTGGAATTTCAATTCACAGAAGCATTTCTCCTGATTAGACTCAAGGTGACACTCAAGAAGAGATAGATTCATCCTAAGATGCAGACAAAGCAGAAAGAGGATAGGTAAATCATGAATTCAGTTTTACTTCACTTTGGAGAATTTACAACCTAAAAGAGTAAGTTGCATTTGATAGTCACAAGGAAAGATGAATTTGTGGATCACAGGCTTTCTCTCTGACTATAGGCAGGAAACATGCTACAGACAGGAAAGAGCTTTTGGAAAGGAAGTTGCTGCTCAACCTGACTCTGGATGGTTGTGGAAGAGAGTGATGCTGTCGAGGAATTCCATAAGCTAATCTCTAATTTTCCTGCCTTCCATAGGCAATCTTAAAATTGAAACAGAAATGATATCTGCGGCTACTTTGGGGATGGGAGAGCAAATAAGCTACATGACTCAGCTTGTTTAAAGGACTGATTTAATTGTTTAGTGTAATTACTGGGCCATGTTCTAGCATTTATTTGAAGCAGGTTCATGTTCATGTAGGTTCTTTTCTCAGAAATTCTAAACATTTCACAAATGGAGGCAGAGTAGAGAATAACTGGAGGAAGGAAAATGCTCCATTTAACTTCAAAGTAATAATGCCTTCCTGTTACTTAGCTGTAGCTATATATCTTTTTCTTTTGTGGTTTTTCCTTGTACACAGAGTCATCAAGACCTATGTGATCAAGTCAAAGGCAGAATTAACAAAGACTGTAAGAGGTTTCATTTTATATAACAATGCTGGCAGTACTTAAGGTAAATATACAGGGATTATTTAAGTAGCAATATAACTTATAGAATGAGAAAATTTGCTCTCTCTTTCTGTAAAATGAGATACTTTGGGCCAGGCATGGCAGTGCACACCTGTAAACACAGCACTGGGCAGGGTGAGGCGGAGCCCCCAGCTTTCCTTTGCTCCTCCTTGCACCCCAGTGAGCCAGGACACTTTTCTTCACTGTTGTCCCTGGCTACATAACAGTGTCCTCACTGGTGACCACTCTCATTCTTTGTCTTTGATTGCTGTGAGTTCAAGGCCAGCTTGTTCTACAGGCTGAATTCAGGACCAGCCTGCACTACATAGCCAGATACTGACTCTAAGAAAATTATAAATAAATAAATAAATAAAATGAGATTTTTCTTTGTAGGCTAAATAGGAAGACTGCAAGTTCGACTTCAGCCTAGGCAATTTAGTAGCCTGATAACACATTGTCTTTCAAAGAAAAAAAAGAAAGAAAGAAAACAGATTTGAAAACTTTAAGAGTTTAGCTGAGATCGAAGGCCCTGGGTTTAACCTCCAGTATCACAAACAAACAAACAAATCAGAAACGAAAGCAAAACAAAGCAAAAAGAAAAACCACATTTATAATAACATTTTCGAAGACTGAAGCTTCTGTGATGGGTTAAAAGTGTTTAATATGAGCAAAATATAGAGCATATTCTTATGACAGTATAATCAGTCAGCTAAAACATAGAGTGAAGGGGAAAATTATGTGTTAAAGAATATTTATAGAAGTTAGGACTTAAAAAATTTGAAACATCATTATTAACATAAATGTCCAAAATGGAAATTGTTAGTGTTGAAAAATCAAAGAATATTCCCCTGTATAAATGATATGTCTTATATTTTTGTAGAGTATTGTTTATATCTTGTTTTACCTATAATATATTTGAATTGTGATATTTAAAATTAGCATTTCATAGGTTGATTATTTATGAGGTAAACCTCTGTTATGCATAACAAAAAAGGTTAAAAGAAATCTGAAAATCCTGATCAATGCTGCAGGTTGTAAAATGCACTACATGTCCATTGCATGCTTTTCACTGATGAATATTTTTACTGAAATTGAAAGTGCCTACCCAGGTCAGAAAATCGTAAAGATATCAGGTGATATCATCTATACATTTTTATAAAGACAGTAAAATTTTTACAAGTGTTGAATGCTTTCTCTGTAATAAGAACTATAATTAATTTATCACATAACCAACTTAGAAATATGTATTTGAAGTAATGTGCAATTAGATGCTCATAAAAATTTTTTATTCTTCAATTCATGTGAAAAATATTTAGCATGAATATAAATATAGCTGCTGTAAACATTGGTGGACAATATTTCTTTGAACATAAATCTCAAATTTTCTAGGGAAAATATTCCATAAATGGAAATTTAAAGTCAAAACCTACAACAAATCCTAGTGGTCTTCCCCACATCACTGATGCTTAATGAATGAGAAAACTTAAATACTATTAGATCCACTTTATATGATGGAACTTATAAAGACACAACTATCCCAAAGGAGAACAGAAAAGTAGATGTTAGAAATTTTTCATTTGTGGTGGGTAGCAGACCAAAGGATAGCAAGCGGGAGTCATGATACATGATACTTACTGTTTTTCCCATACAGTGATTACATGATCAATGCATATGCTGAAATTTATAAAATCATCATGTTGTAAAATTTGCAAAATCATCTAACAAACATATCAATGTTAGTATATGTTAACTTTTTAAAACTGAGATTTAAAAATAATTAAAATATGATTGTGTTGGAGTTCTGCAGACAAACTGTAGAAGGAAGAGAGGAGAAGAGAGGACAGGAGAGGGCTGAGGAGAGGAGGGAGGAGAAGGGGAGAGAAGGGGATCAGGGGAGTGAAAGGGAGGGCAAGAAGGGGAGAGGAAGGGGAGGAATGGGGAGAGATTGATTGATTGACTATTTTTTAGGCATTGGTTCACATGATCATCGAGAATGAACATAATGGGAGAGGAGATCAAGTAAGGTAATGGTGTAGTGCGAAGGACTGAAAAGATGGAAAGCTGATTGTGTAGATGGGGCAGGAATACCTGGTAGAAGACAGATATTCTAAGTCAAACAAACAATATAGTATAACAACTATTTACATAAAATTTCTGTAGTGTTAGATGTTATAAATAATCAAGAAATGATTTCTTGGTTTTTTGGTTTTTTTTCTTTTTTTCTGGTACAGGGAGTTGAACGCAAGAACTTGTGCTTGCCAGGCAGGCGCTGTGCTACTGAGCTAAATCCCCAGCCCCTCAAGAAATGATTTCAAGTGTGTGGAGAATATGTGTACGTACTAAGACAATTTATATGAAGGAATTGTGCATCCCTAGGTCTGGCTATTCACAAGATATCCTAAAACCAACCTTCCACAGATACCTAAAGACAGAAAATTATAGTCAGAGGAACCAAGTTATCTACACTCTGTTTCTTTCTATCTTCTTTTTTTTTCCATTCAGTTTGTGACATTCAGTGTGCTGTTCCATTTCACTTCTTTTATTTTTTTATTTTAAAAATAAAAGGAGGAAAACATTAACAGACAGACAACATTTTACAACATCGCAAAAGAACAGTACAGACAATACGGAGTTACAAACAAAGTGGTAGGGAATTAACAATGGTGGTTGTATTACATATTGATATCTTCAAAGTGGCTTCTCGTGAAAACAGATATAGACATGCAAT
>NW_004955403.1:28804206-28806520 GCF_000276665.1 Chinchilla lanigera
TTTTTTTGGTTTTTCTCAGGTACCGGGAACCGAACTCACGACCTTGCGCTTGCCAGGCAGGCGCTTTGCCGCTGAGCTAAATCCCCAGCCCCCCTAGTAAGTTTCTTTCTTGCTAAAAACTAAAAGATATATTTTTGTCATATGATTTGCCTTGCTAAATCATTTGTACAATTACCTACCTTTTAAAATGTAATTACATAATTATCTTTGCTGAGGTTTTTGTTTGTTTGTGTTTTATCATGTTTTCCATATAACGATGTATACATTCATCTTGGGATGTAGATGTATGAATATAAGAAAATGTGGTATCCACATAATGCAAGAGTACTTTGCTATAAAGAAGGATAAATTTGAGACATTCATAGAAAGATGAATAAGAGTGGAAAATATAATGTAGAATGAAACAAATCCCACACAAAAATAAATACTGTATCTCTCCTTTGAGCAAGAGAAAGTACAAACGTGAAGCATAATAAATGATGGACAGAAGGAAATAAAGCGGTAGAGCTCTTGCAAATGAGAAGGGTACAGAAGACCGAGGGCGAGGGGAAGGGGAAGAAAGTTGCATTAAGATTTATTCATTTAGCCGGATGTGGTGGCACACACCTGTAATGCCAGCACTTGGGAGGCTGAGGCAGGAGGATTGTTGTGAGTTCGAGACCAACCTGGGCTACAAAGTGAGCTCAAGTCCAGCCTCAACTGCATAGCAAGACCCTGTCTCTAAAAAAAAACAAAACAATTTTTCTTTAATTTCTGTGATTTTCCATGCTTTGCAAGACTGTGTGCTCTGTCTTATTCCATGACATTTCATTTTCTAATGAACTGTACAGAAGGAGAAAGGAGGTAAAGCGAACAGGTGTGAACTCCAACTCAAGCTTGCTAGAATGTGTACTTGGGATGGACATTTACCAAAAAGGCAGAAAATAAGCCAGCCTAAGTGCCTGTGAATGACGATTTACAGTGAGTTCAATCCATGATCCCACCCAATGGCCACAGGTTCAAAGGAAACCTTTAGTGCATATATTGTTTGATCAATTTTGCATGCCTGTACCTGGAAATCTGAGCAACTACTTTGAAGACAATAATATGCAGTATAATAATCATTGTTCATTTCTTATCATGTTTTGAAATTCTGCATCATTTTTATTGCTTTTCTCTCTTTAAAAAAAATGAACTAATGGTTAGAAGACTTCAGTTTCAGAAAATTGGGTATAAGGTCAAGTTTTTAAAATCAAAACAGAATGGCTAAATCCATGCTAATTTTTTTTTTATTTTAAAAATAAAAGGAGGAACCCATGCAAAATTTAAGTAACATAAAAGGGGGGGAAATGTGCAAATTGAATGAAAACAAAGAGAAAGAGATGTGGTGGGTATAAGAGATGAATTGTAGAAAGCAAAGCACCAAAAGTGTTGAAAAATAAATCAAGGACAGAAGACATAATTCAAGGAGCAGAAGCAGATTACTCAATTAAGTTCATTTCATAGACAAGTTTAATATGTCTTCCATAAATCATCTTGTTCAAATACAGATCAATAAAAAATAATGTGTTAAAATAAGATTTAAAGAGCTATGGAAGCAAAATTAAAATCAACCTAATACCATTACAGTACTAATGAACAATTTAGAGAAAAGGGACAATGTGTAATGTGTTTAAAATAAAACCAATGAGTTGGAATAAATGACTGATAGGATGTGATCACAGTCAAATGAATGAATAAAAGACAATATGATTATAGCCAGTTGAGGTAACACGCTATGTATGAGGACAAAAAAGACAGTACAACTTTTTCAGAAGGGGAAAACTTCAAAAAGTTGGCCTTGAAAATCTATTTAGAGTAAACAAGGAATCTATTCATAAAATAAATGACAACTCAGAATAATTGCTATAGATTATTGACCTTGAGGCACATTGTATTTAATACTGACACAAGGCAAAATAATTTAGGTATCTCTTAAAGAGCAGTTCACTACAACTGGCCTACACGTATAATTTAGGGCTGTAAATCAACTCAATTAAACTATATAAAGAGGAAAGCAAGGGAATAATGATCATATGATTTAGTGTTGAGTAGGGAGTAAAATGATTTCATAGAAGTTATTTTCAAAGGCTTTGCTTTGTTGGATGATAGATTTCTGATTAATAAACAATTATGACTATTACTGTTATTATACTTTTAACTGAGGTATAATATAAGGCACTGGCGCCCAGGCAGCGAGTTCTCCGGGAGCTGCAGCGCTCCTGGGTCCGAGTGTGGGCCGGACTCATACCACCGCGATTCCCAGCCGAAAAGCGCACACAGAGCCAGGTAGGCC
>NW_004955403.1:28812300-28846942 GCF_000276665.1 Chinchilla lanigera
AATATGTAATACAACCACCATTGTTAATTCCCTACCACTTTGTTTGGAACTCTGTATTGTCTGTATTGTGCTTGTGATATGTTGTAAAATGCTGTATGTCTGTTAATGTTTCCCTCCTTTTATCCTTAAAATAAAAAAAAAATTAAAAAAAAAAATATAAGGCACTCATTTTGAAAACATTTTATGTATGTAATTCACTTACAACCGCCACTCAGAACAAGATAAAGAACATTTCCAATGTTACTGAAGGTCTTTTTGTTCCTGAAGAGGTAATGTTTTTTTCTGATTTGTTAGGCAGACTAAGACATCAAAGTTAAATTCAGTTCAGCACTTAACAGATCAAATCATCACAGTAATAGTGTAGACTGAATATATGTTTGTTTTCTTTGTATGTCTTGGTTGTAACTCTCCTGCAATTTTGATTTGCACATGTTGGCCTCTATGTGAGATTCCTTGTAGGGTTTTGGAATTTGGAGCTTAGCATTTTAATCTTTGACTTCATGATACTTCAAACCTTTGTGAATGTTTTGAGTGAGAAACCAGTGGTGCCTTTGACAAAGATCTCTCCCTCCTGTGGAACTGTTCTCTTGAGCATCGTACAACTGAATCATTTTCATGTGCCTTTATAACCCACATGAGTTAGTTTTTCATTACTGTAAAAGATACCCTACAACTTAGAAAGAGAAGTTGGCCTTGAAAATCTATTTAAACCAGAAGTCTATTCATAAAATAAATGACAATTAAGAATACTTGCTATAGATTATTGACCTTGAATCACATTGTATTTAATACTGACACACAAAGCTAAAGGCAAAATAATTTAGGTATCTTGTAAAGAGCAGTTCATTACAACTGGCCTACACCTATGATTTAGAAAGAGAAAAGGATTGCTTCAGTTCCCAGTTTTGAAGGCTTCATTCCATGACCAAGTGTTATAATCACTGTGGGCCTGCCATGGAACATCCTGAAACAACGCAGTTCAGTGTATGCCCAGGGGTGAAAGACACAAGAAGAGGTCAGAGTCACCATTTCCCATTCAAATGCACTCAGTAGTGACCACGGGACCTCCCCTTAGGTCTCATCTCTTAAACATCCCTCCACCTCCCTATAGCATAACGTGCTGGGGACATAACCTTTAACACCTGAGTCTTTGGAGGACACTGCAGAGTGAAACTGCAGCACTAGATAAGGCCCTTAATGGATATCTCTCTTTCCAGTCGTCAAAATCCTCTCATATGGAGATTTTAAACATGCCGATTTTATTTAGCTTTATGCCCCTGTAGGTTCAAAATTTTGCAGATGTATTTCATTCATTTCCTGGAACTCACTCACTTTCAAGGTACTTTGCTTCCTCAGCAGCCCAGTCTGGCCCAGGACTCACCAAAAAGTTAACCGATTTGTTTGTTTTTCTTCTATCAATTCCATGTGTTGAACCTAATGATTCTCCCCCATGGATGATTTTTTTTTTTTTTTTTTTTGGTTTTTCTCCGGTACCAGGAACCGAACTCACGACCTTGCGCTTGCCAGGCAGGCTCTTTTGCCGCTGAGCTAAATCCCCAGCCCCCGCCATGGATGATTTTGCACATCCCCTGCTTCATGTTCCTCTTTGCCAATGTCCATTGTGCTTTCATTTTTAAATGCAATTTAGATAGATTCTTTTCTATTTATTAGTACATGTTCGCAGTACATGCATTCCATAATCAGCTTGAGGAGTGGCACATGTACATAATACAGTTTGTTTCCTTTTTAAAATCCCCTTTCCTACCCCTCCCTTTCCTCCCCTAGCGTCCCTTTCCCCCTTTACATCCTTGGTGATAGTACTAATCCTAATTTGTGTTTATGACTTTAATGTCTACATTCACTGCTGCCATTAAGACTTTGTACCTGGCATATCTTCACTCTTCTTATGGTCCCCTCCCTTGGTCCACTGGACCTCTTTGCATCTGCAGGAGAGACAGCCACTTGTCTTCTTCTACTCTTTTTTAATTTTTCTCTTAGTCTGTACTTTGCCTTACTCAGTGAGAGAAACCATATTATATTCAAGCTCATTGGTCTCATTTATTCACTCAACATTACATTTTCCGAGTTCATCCATTTTCCTACAAATGTCTCAGATCTGTCCTTCTTTATAACCAAGTACTATTTCATTGTATATAGATACCACATTTCCTCACCCAGTCATCTGTTGATGGATACACAGGCTGCTTTCAGAATTTAGCTGTTACAAATTTCTCTGCTATGAACGTTGGTATGTATGTACCACTGTAGCATGCTGTAGTGAAAAGGGAACCCTACTACATTGTCGGTAGGTTTGTAAACTATAATAATTGTTATGAAAATCAGTGTGGGGATTTCTCAAAGAACTAAAATTAGAAATTCCATATGAACCCAGCTAAACATCTTTGCCATTGCATGTTTTGATTCAGCTTCTTTTATCAGTCTTCCAGTCATGCTCTGGGATAAATATGATTACACTCATTCTATGTATAACCTATTAACCTCCAACTATTTATTAGGAGAACTACACTTAGAAAACTGTCAGCCATTCATCTTATTCACTGACAAGGGGTGAAAATCATTCATGACTAAAAAATAAGCTTCTATTAATGTGAGTAAGCATATAACGCTCAGGTCCTATGGTATCATTTTTTTCATATACATCTTATAGTTCTGTGCATTCTCTTGATTAACTTTTTGATTTACTTAGATTTGACTTGTATAATAATTCAAAAGAAAAGATTATAGGATACTAGGAATAGATCTCCAGATCAATCAGTTTTGGTTAAGAGAATTTTGTTTTAATAGATCACTACATATCAATGTTTGTGATATTGCTGCTTTGCCAACTGAGTTTGGGCAACATTATTCTTACTTTCAACAAAACATGAATATCTAACATTTGATTCAGATATTTTAGCAAATCAATAAATCATACTTATTCAACTTATTGAGAAATTACACAAATTCCTTTTTTAGAAAAGCAGAACATTTCCTTTTAAACAATTTTGTTTTCAACTCTAATCCAGTAAATGTCATTTTCATGTAAAATGATTAAATATTATTTAACAATTGCATGTATCAAATATCCAAATATGATATGGTATAGTTTACATAGGTTCTACTCACTTATTAATTCAAATATAGGCTTGTACTTTATTGAGTATAAGGAAATGAGAGCCATCAGTTTGCACTTTTCCAAAATTTACATTCAAAGGTGACATGGAGAGGGATAAAATAGATATTTTTCAATAAAATCTCCATTAGCTGAAGCAGTTGATCATTATTTTATTCATACTTTGGAAGGAAAGAGGTTAGGTGGTCTTTTTGTAATTACTTGTACATATAAGATGGTCTTATTTTAATAACTTCACTATTATATTAGTTGCTTTATATTGTTAGACTTACTATTATAGTATATATTTAATCATTTTATAATATTTTATTATATTGATATTTCTTTTCATGAGATCACATTACTGTTTACCCCTTTTTCTTTTGTAGTATCTCTCTACATATGTCTTTGTCCTTACTTCAATTAGTAATTGGATTACAAAATAACATAAATTGTCACAGAGGAAATATTAAAAGTTCTAGAAGTATAACTATATTATAAAATACCAAGTTGACTGGAATCCATCAGTAGAAATTTCCTTATGAAAAATGGACAAATTTCTGTATCATAACGTTTTGATTTTTATATATAAATGCTAAGTTAAATTATATAGCAAACTAGTTTATCTTGATATAAAGCGGTTTTCATTATGCTATCCTTAAACTTCACTGTAGTTTTGCGATTTTTTCCAAACATGTTTTTAAAAACACAGGATTTTCAAACACTCAAATTTGGGGGATAGAGTATCTCCAATTTAGGTCAAGCTTGTTTTCCATGTTTGGGCGATCCCTTAAAATGCTCCCCGTCCTCTCTTCTCTCCAGTGCATTTAAGTTGATGGGTTTTGTGCTGTGAAGGACTACATTTTTCACAGAAGAATTCCTTGTTCCATGTTGTTAAACTGCAAGATTTTCTCCTATGTTAAGAGAATAATAAGCCCTTGCTCTCAGGCATATCTCACTCTGTATTTCACTCCAACTATTAAAGCATTTCCACAGATAGAGGGGATGAATTTCTTTCTGACTGAATTTATTGAGGATGGTTAGTTAAATTGCTTATTGACATACTGTATTCTTTTCAGGGAGTGGTGTGAGGTTCAGTTATCTAGGCTACACATATTTATGAGACTTAATGAGACATACATGTATATTCCTCTGCAACTGATCAGAAATTGATTATACATTGTGAAATTACACTTAAAAATTGTTAGACTTGTGGTTAGAATGACTGCATTTATTTTGGTGGGATTGTCTGTCACTAAGATGAAGATGTCACCTAGGTTTGGTTTTGTGCCCTGAAATTAACAGTGTTCCACCTTCGCATTTTCATCCCTGAAGATGTTAATTGTTCTTCCAGTACTTTGTTTAATTTTTGTGGGGTTTGCTATTTTGCATGTCATCTGTCTTCCGGAGCTTCTGTCAGTGATCTATGAGGCAGCTGATTGCTCCTGTCAGCTTACCTGAAAGATCCAATGAAAATGAACACCCTGAAGCTGCACTCAAGCAGTACAGGCTTCTGATGTGTTCATTTTCACGCCCCTCCTTGGCTGCACTCTATTACTTTCATCTTGTGTGCTATTTTATAATGTGACCTTAGTCATAAAAAGATCCTACTTGAATTTTAAGTGGTAGTTAAGAGAAAGTAATGTTGTGAAAAAGGAGAAAAAAAAAGGAAAATAGGTTTTCATCTTAAGGCATTGCTTGTTATATACAACAGTGTTAATCACAGCCAGAATAAGACTTTCAAAGCTCGACAATATAATACATCAGTGCCCCTGAGATTTTGGTGAGAGAAATGTATTTTTTATTTCACAGAAAACATAACTTCTTTCATAACCTTGTTTTTCTATGTTGCATAAAATATGCGTTTATACATGTTTACTTAGTTTTTGGTTGACTTGGCTTACTGTAACGTTACGGTGCTTTACATGAAATGAGGACATGACATTAAGAATACTGTCACCTCTAAATGACTATTTGGGAGAATATATGTTCAAAATGTTCCAGTTGACTCCCTGAAGTTTTTTGAAGAACTTCCAACTGACTGACTGTTGTGAACATTTTCTCTTAAGTATGTCCATTTTGTATTGAATGTATGTCCAGATAACATCTGCTTCAAAAATTTGATGAAGCTGAAATACTTCACAAGAAATTAATTAAAATAATCATTTCTTTCTCTTGTGTTTGTGTTTCCCTCCCTCTCTCATATTAAAAATTGTACTTGTTTAGGCTTCATTTCTTCTAAAAAATGTGGCAGAGTGCAAAGCAGACCAAAATGGAGATTTGACATCAGCAATATGATGAATATCTGTGTCCCTTCCTATATCATATTCTATAACTTTAACCTCTAGTGTTATAGTGTTTGGAGATGGGCCTTTTATAAACTGATTAGTGTTGAATTAGTATTCTCAGGATGATATCAGTGTCCTTCTTTCTTTTTTCTTCTTCTTTTTTTTTTTTTTTTTTTGGTTTTGGTTTTCTTCCAGTACCGGGAATCAAACTCAAGACCTCGTGCTCGAGCATGTTATAATCATTAATATTTATATAATATTTCATTATATGCTTTGTTTTATTATAATGGATCTCATGTCCAGCAGATTTTTTTTTGCTTTTTTTTCCAGTAGCAGGACTCGAACTCATGGCCTCACACTTGCCAGGCAGGCACTGTGACCCTGAGCTAAATCCCCAGCCCTCTCAGTGTCCTTCTTAAAGGAAGAGTTGAGAGATCTACCTTCACTTATGCATGCAAACCACAGAAAGCCATGGAGAACATAACCAGGAAATGTCTTTTCACCAAGAAGCCCACCACAATGACATCATGATGTAAGGTTTCGAGCCACAGAGCTATCACCCACTTGGTCACTGTTATGGCTATTTGAACCAAGGCAGTCTCTATTTTGTAAAAGAAATATCCAGATGAGACAGTGAAGCTATCAGGGTGCAAGAAGAAAAGCAAAAGAAAATCTTTGAGGCCATGCAAATGGACTGAAAGGGGTTAGATTTCAATAAACAAGGAAAATGAAAAGTCTTTCTCCTGCTTGCTGGTAAAGGCAGGAGAAAAGTGAGACTTTAAAACAAAAATGAAATCCAGATCCAAGCAAGCACAGGAATAGCTTCATCCAAGATTCCATCTTTCAAGATGGCAGAGAAGAAGAGTCAAAGAGCCACTATCACAGATCCACTGGAACTACATATATCTGTCACGTAAATTGGCTGGGATGTAGAAGGCAAAATATAGCTTGACTGCTATCAGGTCAGGTTAAAGAAACTAATGAAATGCAATCATTTTACACCTACATTTTCAATCATCATTTATTAACTGCTATAAAAGTATAAGTACATTTGAAGATGTGAGAGAAAAAAATTGGTTTGTGTGCAGAAATATTTGTGTAACATTCTCACCTCCAGAATATATCAAGTTGATATAAACATAATAAACTGATATAGAAATTCAGAAAATACAATTACTAAAACATAATTCCAGTTAATCTTTTAATTTTTAACTAAAATTTAAATGCTTTATAAAATACTAATAGGTGTGAGTAATCAATTTTTTCAAATGTATTACGGTACTTTCAAATGTAATAGAAAGAAAATATTGTGAATATCATTTTAAAAAGGTTCTTGTGATAAAACTCCAAAAATAGTGACCATCTTTCCTAATAGAGACAGTACTAGTTACAGCCAATAATGCCCTATTATTACTTTCCCCTACAAGATGTTTCCTTTGTCACTTTTGATTCAGCATAAAAGTATGAAATCCATACACTTGGGCTAGGTATTATCAATGCAATAAAATATATTTTTGGTTTCACATTCACCACTTGCCAATCTACTAAGTATTGAGCAAGTATCATATACATGCATAGATATTTACCTGCATTGTGAAGTTAAATTTCTATTCCTGTATCCTGGTTTTTTATATCATTTCTCCTCCACTAACTTTGCTGGAAGTTGATCATGAAATCTTATTACTGTTCCTATAGGTGATGTTCTTCATTTCTTCTACTTCAGTAGAAATATTTCATCCTATTAATGACTATATCAAAAACTATTTTTTGCTACTTTTTCAGTCTTTATGAGCTTAGCATAAAATTAACTGGCATTAGTCCTGGTGCAAGTTTTGCGCAAAGCAGCACATGACTGTGACCTGTCCTGAAAAAATGATTTTCAACTTGGAAACCTGCTAGCTGACCTGCACATCTTGTTTCTCAATTTGATCACTGGCCTACAACCTTTCAGACCAACCAATTTAATCCTGTATATTGAGCCCAATTTAGGAGATCAAAAAATAAAATTCTTATAGGTTTGAAATGTTAAGAGGTGCATAGTATCACCATGGAGTTGTGTGTACTTACACATAAGCTAAAATGTTTATTTTCATCTACTTTTTAGTCTTTTGGTCTTCTACGTGAGTCCATATGACATGAAGTAACCATTAAGAAATCTGCTGCAGGGGCGGGGCTAGGGATCTAGCTCAGCATCACAGCAACTGCCTGGCAAGTGCGAGGTCCTGAGTTCAATTCCAGGTACTGGAAAACAAACAAACAAACAAAAGAAAGAAATCTGCTGGACATGAGATCCATTATAATAAAACAAAGCATATACTGAAACATTATATAAATATTAATGATTATAACATGATCATGACATAATCATTTCAATTGAGTTTTGATAATTTTATGATTTTATTGGTACCAACTAACTAGGAATGCAAAAATTATATATTGCAATCACTTCACATATGATATATTAACGGGGCTATAAAATTAGGTATCAAAGAGTTGCTTGTTAAAAGTAGTAAAACATCATTTATTACCACGAATGGAAAACTTTGCTTATGTCTAATAAAATCTGGTGCTGTCTATAGGTCTAATATTAATAAATGGATGCTCATTTTGTATTTATAACACATTCTTTTCTTTCTCCTACAATTTGAAAGAGATGTTCTACATTCCTGACATCTTTAATTCCATGGAGTCCTCCCTGTACTTTTGGTTTCACATACAGAACTACATGCATTGCCCTCTCAGGAGCACATTGCTTGGCTTCCCGGCCTTTTTTTGAAATTTTATGGAAAATTGCATGAACCCCAAGAAATCTTGCAGTTTGAATGTCTGAAAAACCATCACCATGTGGATGACATCAAGGTTTGCTACCAGTAGACTGGTCCTCTTGGACCATAACTGCAGCAGCCTAAATGAGCAGGTGGGCCTGCATGAGCTGAACGGCCTGTAACTCTCTTTTCAAAGCAAAGTCTTTCTGAGGTGTTTATCCTTTCATACTGTTGAACATATAACTTGTTGAATCCAAGCATTTCTTAAGATGCCCTCAAGTGATCTTTCCTATTACCTGGTTGCAAAGGACTTGGATTCTTTTCAGTAATGCTAATATCTTCAGTAATTTCACTTACTTTTGTGTGAATTTTATACATGGTTTAGTTTGGCCAAAAATGAACATTTTCAATTTGTTTTCCTTTGCCTTTTGCTCCTAATCCTGTCTTCTAATCTGGCTATAAGCAACCAGCAGTACCCATGCCACAGCCTGAATGTTGGGCTATTTTGAAATTTCCTCCACCAGATTAATTATTCTACCCTCTTTAATCTCAGTCTCATTCAATTTCTTAGGACGTGGGCAAAATATATACAACTATTCCATCAGAGTGTAATAGATATGGCTTTCAGTCAAATGGCCAATGGCCTTCACTCATAAATGAAACTTTCTGAGCCTGGCTTTCACTGTCTACATTGCTATTATAGTTTGTCCTCCCAAAGTTTCATGTGCTCATAGGTAAAGCTTTTAGGAAGTGACTAGATCATGGTTGTGTGATACTGATCAATAGATTCATTGACTGGTAGGTGTACGGTAGGGTATGATGTTGGGAGTTGAAGCCTGGTGGGAATAGGTGGGTCATTAGGGACACAGCCTGAAGGAATCTATCTTTACTACTCCTTTGATCCTGATGTGTTTCCTGCCTGTCATGATATGAGCTCTCTCTTCTCTACCAGGAATCTCTGCCATGCTGCCTTGCCTTTAAGCCAGCTGATTATAGACTGATTATAGACTAAAAATTTCACAAACTTTGAGCCAAAATAATCTATTCCTCATTTAACTTGTGACTGTCAGGTATTGTGTGCCAGTAATAAGAAAGTAGGTAAGACAGTAGCTATCGATATTCTAGTCATCTTAGCTCTCCCGCAGAAGCATCCATCAAGCTGTACTTACAGCTTTCCCAGGATTCTCTAGCTGGTATCTCTAAACCATTCTAAACTTCTCACCAATCAATTTCAAGGACTTTCAAACTGCATGGTTAGGTAAAGTCATGGCAATGACTCCACTTTTCTGGTACCAATTTTCTATATTAGTCAGCTTTCTCATTTTTGGGTCAAAATACCTGACGGCGATAATGTAAGGGCAGATAAATTTAATTTGGTTCATATTTAAAGGAATCAGTACATGGTTAGTAGGCTCCAAGCAGGAACATGATGGTGGAAGGGAGATATGCTCACTTCGTGGTAGCCAGGAAGGAGAGAACAAGGGAAGACACCAGGGACAAGGATACACAATTCTAGGTGATGCCCCCAGTGACAAACCTCCAGTCAGGCCCCACATCCTAAGAGCACAGTCAGCTACTAGAATTATCAGTGGATAAGTCCACTCATGTATATAGTGCTCTCTGTAATCCAATCCACTTCCAAATATTTGAAACTCTGAGGGGAACTTGTAGATCTAAACCATAATAATAGTGGAACACAGCTTCATTATCTTCCATTCTGAAGGGAGGTTAGAAGTCTGTAATGGATTTTATTAGATTAAAATAAATGTATTGGCAAGACTGCATTCTTTGCAATGTGTCCTGTGAAGAATCATTTCTTTGTCTTATCTGGCATCTAGAAGACATTTGTGTCTGATAACTTGCATTGCTCTTCCACTACCTTCAACACTAGCAGTAGGAGGCCACGTTCTTCTCACACTGCCATCTTTCCTGTTATTTCCTACCTCCTTATTTTATTAATAAGGAATTTGATGTATAACTTGGTCCCACCTGCATAAACCAGCATCTTTTCCACATTACAAAATGAACTGATTATCATCTTGAATTACATCTGCAACCTTGATCCTCCTTTGGTATGTAACTTAACATATTCACAGATTGTGAGGGTAAGAACGGGTATTTTTAGGAAACTTTCTCCATCCAAATTGCAGCAGAAAGCAATCACAATCAGGTAGTGTCTAATCAAATATGGAAGTAATAATGAATTTCTCACTATTATTTGTCATAGTAAGATTTTTTTTTTTGCTTCAAAGATTGAGATGTTGGGGCCAGGGATATAGCTCAGCAGCACGACACCTGCCTCGCAAGTTCAAGGTTCTGAGTTCAATCTTGGTATCAAAAAAAGATTAAGATACTGGTGTATAATAAAAAATGTAAATATTAGATAATAACAAAGAGAGGAAAGTGAGTTCAACCAATGAAATGTTTCTAAGTAAATGGTGAGTGTGAGAAGCTATCAGGTGATAGTAAATCACTTAAGTAATCGGTTGAGAACACAGAATCTCAAGGCCACTCCAAATTCACTAAACAAGAATTTAGATGTGGCTCATTGGTAGTTGGGAAGTCCTACCCATGTAGCAATGTTACTGTCTCTGCAGTACAATGTTGTAAACTATAAGCTCTGAATTAGAAAATTTTAATTTGAAATTCCATCCTTGCCAGTTATGGAAAATGTCTTAAGATTCCCAATGACTGGCTAACCCATGAGAAAATGTGCCTATTGAAGCTTTCTGAATATGGATAAAGTATTTATCTAATAATTAGTGTAAAAATGCTTATAATATCCACTCTATAGCCACTGTCAATGACTTTTATTACTTTTTCTATAGAAGAACCACAGTGCAGTTAGATATGGACTAACACACAAATTTAGATTCTTGAACTGCTCTTTATACTGGTTACTAGCTAGGAGACTTTTAGAAAATTCAATACTTAGTCTGAGAGGGGCTGAGGATTTAGCTCAGTGGCAAAAGTGCCTGCCTGGCAAGTGCAAGGTCGTAAGTTTGGTTTTTTTCCTGGTACCGGAAAAAAAACAAAAAAATAAAGAAATAAATAAAAAGTACTTAGTCTGAGACTGTTTTTAAGTGTTAACATTGAATATCAATGCTTTTTGAGAATCATTTTAAAAGGATTACTATAATGATGCATAAAAGATAAAATATATAAATGTGAGCTATTATTATCACCACATGTCCTAACAATAGCTACTTGGTTTTTTACTGGAAAAAGATTAACTCCATTGGTAGCTGGGTTAAATGGCATGTGAAGACAAGGTTAAATTAAGAAAAGCACAAGTATTTAGTTTAAACCATGTCTGTATTATCTATCTAGCATGGAGGGATACACACATGGCCAAACCTACTGAAGGTAATTTAGGACATTTTCTTCGTATAGAGTCCAAACATCTGGCTCATAATTTTTGCAATTCTCCATGGATAGATCATCTTACAGCAGATAACAACATAAACAATTGATGCATTTTCATACATGAGAGGAGATGACCTTCATAACTTACTCGTAGCTTCATTTCTTATTACTTATGAGTCATTCAATAAATGCTAGAAATAAATTATATTGTTCTACTGCCCTTTGTTATATATCCTTGTTGTAAAAGGATATTTTTCATTGTCCTGACATATTTGCAACAATAATGTGTTTTCGGGCTATAAATATTGATAGAGCAAAGATGTGTGTGTTTGCACTTTGAATATTTGATAAGTTTCACAAACACCTATAGAATGAACATTAGCAGTTATAAGTTCTCCTTATCCCTCAAAGGACAGTTCATGCTTCAGTCCTTCATTAAATGAGTTGTTTCCACTAAGCAATGCTTTAATTCTATCTGATTTTTAACTAAGGTTAAACTTTAAACTGAGTATTAATCACCTGAGGAAAACTTACAGATATACCTTATATAACCATTTTCAAAAACTGAAATGTTCTAAAATTCAACTTAGAATTATTTAAGGACAACTTATATCTACAATGAGCTCTTCAATATTTCTTTGGTTTTTTTGGAAACACGATGAAAGCACAGACACAGTTTACTTGCGCAATGACTTGGCCCTATGCTGTGTGCATGCAGTAAGCAGCTTAGCACTGAGGAGAGGGATGAGCAGGTAATGGGTACAGTAAGTAACTTTCACTTGGAAGTTGATAATTATTTTTCAAACAAGTATAATTCTACTAGCTGCCTCTCACTTTCTGTTACAATCTACTTGTATAAATTATCTTATGAAGAGAAAAGGTTTATTTGACATTACGGTTTTGAAGATTTCAGTCCATGTTCCGCTGGCCTCATTGCTTTGGGCATTTGGCAAGAGAGAACATGGGGATGAGACAGCCTCACAGAGTGAACCGGTCCGTGCATGAAAGTAAAAAGATAAAGAGGAAGGGCCTGGTCTCACACTCTCCTTAAATGCACACCACCAAATGTGAGCCCACAGGACATCCAACGGGGCAACCATAGGGACTAAGACTTTAATTTATGTACGTTTTGGGACACTGAACATCTAAACTATAGCAACAATCTTCTTTTAATTTTTTTAAAATATAAAATTCTGTAATATTCTAATTTACATGCCTCAAGAATGGAGCTTTTTTCAAACCAGATGCGCACACATATTTCCTGACAACATATATTTAGTTGCTAAGTCATAGATTCCTGAATATCTCTAATGTAGAAACAATAATAGAGCATATTTCATAAGCATATGAGAATTAAAGAGAAATAAGACAGTATATCTGTGCCAAGAGCATTGCTCGTTGCACGGTAAATGCTCTTTCTCCCATTTTTTCCCAACCCGATAATCCAACATGGCATGTTGTTTCCCTATGGATGCCTTTGCACGGGCTTTTGCCAGCAAAGAAGTGTCAAACTGCTCCCTCATCCCTGCAGTAGAGCAGTTTCTTTTCTGGCCTTGCCCAGCATTTCTAACCAACATCTCCATAGCACATAGACTCGGACATGTCAAGCATTTTGAATACATCATTTTCCCATAGAACTGTGGCTTCAGTAACATACAAGGAAAATGCAAGAGAAGGAAACACAGAGTTCAGGAAAAAACTGATCCAGGAATCACCAGATCATCCCTCTTTGCTTTGTTTTTATTTGTTCACATTACACACGAACTTTTCATTGAACACAGCTTAGGACCACAATCCCTCAAGATCTGGAAGCCCTGAGAACAGAGAATTTCAGAAACAAAGATGCCAGTGAGGGTTTTGTGAGAATTCACAACACATGGCACATTAGATTGAGCTCTAAGCAAGGAGAAAAACAGTCCATAAGCAATTAAGCAAAGCTCATTTAAACTTGTCACACTGATGGTGAAGTATTGATGTTTTCATAGGTCAGTAGCCTGGCAGTCAAAGGAGGGAAATGTTGTTAAGTCTTGCCACACCGAGGAAATACACGCATATAATAAACATAAAAAAGGCTTGCGTAGGGGTGTCCTTAAAAGCAGAGATGTAGAAAGTACACCCAGTTCCTTGAGATTCTTTAAAGTTTTGTACAAGGGTGTTCTGGCTGGGCCTGAATCTTGCATACTGGGAGGCCAATGGCTGATGAAAAGAGGTCCTTCACCCAAATTCTCTATGTAGAAATGAGGGTTGCAGAGATTTTTCTGTAAGTGTGTGGCAATAGAAATTCCATATTCCAGGAGGCTAGATCTTGTTTCACAGGGTCCAGCAATCATACTTCCTTAAGCTAACTCCTTCCTGCTCTCTCTCAGGAAAGAAGAAATGCACTCCCAAACTACCCTCATTTGTGTCTATTTATTTATTCACATTTATGTCTAATTTATTCACAAAGTATTTAAGAAATTTTTCCATTCAAATATTCTGAAAACAAGTAATTTTACATATTCTGAACATTATTAATTGACCTGAAGTTAGACCCAAAGTTAAAACTTTTGACTGCTTTACCTATTCATTAAATAGTGATCAGATTAACTCATTTGATAGTGACAGCATTCACTGTCAATCTGATATTCATTGAAGGTGCAATCTTAGAAGTTCACTTTGCTTCCATTTGTACCATTTTAATTGTCTCGGAACTTATTCTTTTGCTTCATTTCTGTGTTTCAGAGTCTGTAATCCATCACCCCTTAATCTTTTAAAGGACCAGTGGCATCACACTTGCTTCAAAAGAACTGTAGTCATGCCCACTCAAATGACCTTTCCTTGAGAGATTGTACATCAAATTCAATATGTTTAACTGACAATATGGTTTCCATACCATAGCCTACACTATATCAGATTTAAGTCCTAGTTTTCAAAAACTAAAAGGTTCTGTTTCCCTCGCAGCCATTTGCATCTAATTAATATAGCCTTTGTAAAATACATTGCTATGGTGATAGAACTGCTAGGTTGAAAAAGAAACTTTTAAAATGCCAGCACAGTATGTCATATATTTACAACTCTTTGATAATGTTAGCATCTTATCATTCTAACCTTTTATCATCCCTAGATAGAGACAAGAATACCTTTTACTTTGAACTTTACTGTAGTTGCCCTAAACAACAGATTTTATAATGAACTGAAATGACTACTTTTGATGTGACTTATAATTGTGCATTTCAGTTTTAGAAGCTGTTCTGTCATGTCATGTTTGTACCTTTGACAAACTGACCCACTTTTTGAAATGCTTTCAAATCTATGGTTGAGGTAATGACCTAAATCCCCACCTTGATGGGTTCATTGCATTTGACATCTTTCTCATAGGAGCAGGGAGCTGTGTGATAGCTGGACATTATTCATAACTGCCTGCCCATACGAGGAGCTTAATTGAAGCATGGCTTGCAAATGAGAGCAGGAAATCAACCGAATAATTCAGTCTTCTCTTTAGCAGTATTCATGAAAGTTTAACTGGAAAGTTTACTCCAAACTCTTAGCACATCAATTTATCTTAGCAGCAAATTATTTACAAATTAAAATGTATCCAAACACTTTAACCGTATTTAAATTGTAGGAGATCTGGGCATGTGTGTAATGCTACCAATTTTATCACTATAATGTCATAAGGATCTTTAGCACACAGAATTACAATGAATGTAGTGGTTCAGGGATTAAAATCTCCTTAAATACTCATTCACATGACAGACTGGAGCAATTAGTGTATAGCAACAATGGTGCATAGATAACAAGAGTGTCTCATACATTTCCGCTGAGAGTCATCTTCCATTATAATCATCCTAATGAAAAAATCAGTGGTTTGAAGGGAACTGCTATTGGTATAACATTAAAAAAAATTTAAAAAAGAAATGAACACTAAAAAACATCATTAAAGTCACATTAAGGAACTGATTGAAATTGACCAGAAAGGGAATAATCATGGAGCTGTCATTACCACCCCTTTCTTACAGCTTTCAGTCCAGGTGTTACAAAAATCTCCTGTCAGTGGGTGCTTGTGTTATTATATCTTTGTAGGGTATTGTATGCGGAGCACAAAATGACAGACCTAATGATTCTAGTAGTTCTAACTTGTTAGCTCAGGTTTAATCTGTGCCCTGGAATCTGTTCTCCAAGTACAGCTTTCATGCACGTATGGAAATTTATAAGAAGGAATTGAATTTTTTAAAAGACATATTTTATTATTGGCTTCATCAACTTAAAAGTATTCACTTAAACTGGCTCTGCTCAGCATACTCATTCACATATTTTGAAGTAATTTCTCTTTTCATCCCTTCACTGTATTATTTTCCCTTCATAAAACTAAAAAAAATATATATTTTTCCAAAGTGAAGGTAAGAAGTCAGAAGGAAAGATTTAACTGAGATTGATGTCAACAGAAGCAGAGCGTAAATCAATACATGGGGTGGAATTGGTTTGTTGTAACATCAACCTGCCGTGCTAGCAGATGGAAGCGCGATGTGCGTGTGGACATGGGATGGAAGGCTCCAGCCAGGAGTGTCTGATGGTGCTGCAGTGAGAGAGTGTGTTGACAGCAAGGCTCATTTAGCACCACTTTCCTCCCGATCCTTGAATAACCGGTCCGGTATTGATCTGCCACTCTTGGCAAGTAACAAATTAAATCCAGCTCATCTACACATAAAAGAGCTCCAGTGAATTATCCAATCTGATGATGTTCTTGACAACTCTTTTTCCTACAGTATAATTAAAACCTGTTATTGATTGTTAGAATCTGAAGGTAATAAACCTATTGGAATTCTAATTTAGGCAGAGAGAAAGGTGGGAGAAGTTATGCTTAGTTAATAAGTCACAGAATATTTATCATAAGTGCAATGGGTGTTCTTTTCATGTATTGTGATTGCTGAATGGAATACTTAAGGCATACAGCACCTCTGCCAGGAACTGTTTGAAAGCAAATATAGGGTCTTGGTGTATTGTTCTGATACTCACCCTCTATTCTTTCATTAGGTATTGGATAATAATCAGGATAGTCCTGTATTCCTCAAACTCTTTCAGAAAAGGACAAAGTAAAGATTTTGATAAAAGGTATCTGTTCTTATAAGCTCTTTGACTTTTTGTTCATTAGTACACAATTTTCTTTGCATAAAACTTCCATTCCACCTTATTTGACATAACTGAGTAGTGCATAACCTTGGAGTGAGTGAACAATGTCAGTATATATCAGACAAATGAGAATTTGTTATAGAAAATTGAAAAATGCTCATATATAAAATCAAGAGCCTTGCTGTGAATCTAGGAAGAGGTTCAAAAATCATAATACTTCCCTGTCCTTCAGAAACTGTTATTCCTGTTTGATGCCCCAGCTGCTTGGCCTATTTCTAATAATATTATTGAAGGTATCCACACTATCACTGTGCTCACAATCACTAACATGATTACTGGTATGAAGTAGTCAGTGTTTTTAGAGTATTTCTTTAAAATCTTTGGTGTCGAGCTTGTTAATTATTAATGGATCAGTCTTTTAGGGTTTCCACAAACTCAGTGACTTACAACAACTTACTGCCTCTCGGTTCTGGGGGTTGAAAGTTGAGTACGAGATCAGAAACGGGGAGATGTAACTATTGCAAATGGGAAGGGAAAAGGATCTAGGGATGAAAGGAGAGAAGGGAGGTGAGGGAAGGGGGTTTAAAAAGAATTAAGATGTGTCGCATATGCAGACCTACGCACACGATGAATGTAATCATTTTGTTCTGAAATCACGGGTTAACTAACAAAAATCAGCGTTGCCAAGACAGACTCCTTCGGAAGCCTGTTAGGTTAGGATGTTTCTATCCCCTTCCGGTTTCTGGTGGAGGCTGGTGTCCCCTGGGTATGGCAACATCACCGCAATCTCTGCTCCTGTTTTCACACAGCCTGATGCCCTGTGTCTGCATTTTTGCATAATTGTGTTTGTGCTTGTCCACATCTCCCTCATTTAGGAATATCAGTCCTATGGGATTGTTTTTGTTGTTGTTGCTGTTTGTTTTGTTTTCTTCCGGTACCGGGAAACTCACGGCGTTGCGCTTGCCAGGTAGGTGCTGTGCCACTGAGCTAAATCCCCAGCCCCAGTCGTATGGGATTAAGGACCACCTTAAAGACCTTTTTTCTATCTTGACAACATCTGTCAAGATTCTGTTCAATAAATAAAACCAGATTCACATTTTCTGAGGCTAAGCCTTCAATATATGTTTCTGGGGGACATGATCGACTCCTAAGGTGTAGCATTTCTTTCGGGGAGTGACAGGCTTTAAATTTTACCTAACCAACTTAATTGACTTCTAGTTAATAAAGAGGCACATTGTGGGAAATGTCATTGTAAACATATTAAAGAGAGTTTCATTCATGCAAATACATCAAATATCATTCTGTTATCACTGAAACTTTTAATAACTTACATGGATCATTTATGAAAATATTTATAGATTTGAATCACTTGTCATTATATAAGAATTGCCTGATTCTTTCACAAATGGATTTTTCCTTTTTCAATTGCTTAAGTTTTTACAACTAATAAAATTTGACTGGTAATCTTATTGGTCTCAATATTTCTTAAATTTACAAAATCTGTAAGCCTCTACACCTGAACTGCAGAACATTGTTCTAAATTTGTTTTTAAAAGTAAATGGGGAATAATCTTCCAATACTACATGTGAAAATAGTTTTGTTCTGCTGGCAACTGATCTCTTGACAGTTCTGTATGGATACAACCATAACAAAAGTATTTGATATATTTGTTTTCATAACTGGAAATACTTCAATTCTAAATTCTGTTTATGGAATTTTTTCTCAATACCTCTAAAGAAATAAGAATATTTGATTTAATATTTGTATGTATTTCCAAATGTGCTAGAGCTCCCCTGAGAATACACATAGGGAATCAGCTAGTGCTATCACATGTTATCAAATCTGGTTCTCTTTCCTGTATTTTGCCTAATGGTAAGAGTTCTGTTGCTGTATTCATTAAGATCTTAACTTGTTAGTAAGATAGCTATTTGAATGAGTGGGTATTGAATGGTATTTAAGAACATGGAGTCTGAAATCAGACTATCTGCTCCTGGACGTCAGCTCCATCAATAACTAGCTGTGTGAACTTGGCTTATTCTCTTGCATTCTCTGAGTATTAGCGCTATAATCTGATAACAATAGATATTCATTACTAAAAGTGGATAAAAGAATGTAGTGACTTAATATAAGCAAAAGACACAAAATAATTTTAACATACATCAAGAATTATATTTCTACTGACTATTTGCCTAGTCCTGGTTATAGTGTTGCTGTTCTTACTCAGATTACATCCTTATTATGGACATTGCTACAGAGAATATGGCGGTTGATTTAAAATTTAGACAGTGTTGCAGCCTCTCTCTCTTCCTTTTCCTTTTCCCTTTTATTCTGCTATCCTGAACATGCGATTAAATAAAGGAGACCTTAAGAGCATTCTAGAGTGGTATCTATTGACAACATTGCGAACAAGATTAGCTCCGTAAAGACATATGGGTGCTCTTTTGCTTTTCCCTCCAATATTTTTCCAGAATGTATTCAGTTTTTTCTAAGTCAAAAATTTTTGCATATTGGCTCTTAAAGGTCTACACACACACCTATCTACAGATATTAAAATTAACTTCGTCTAGAATATTTCCAAATTGGAAGAAAACATAATGCTTTTTAACTGGTGAATGGATAAATAAGTTGGGGTGTATTCAAAGAAGACAATATTACAGAGCATTAAAAAGGAATAAATTACTAATGCCCACGAGCACACGGCTAAATCTTAAGAGCACTGTGCTAAGTAATGGAGGTCAGACATAAAAGGTTACTGTACAATTCTCTTTATTCGATCTTCTATAAGAGGGAAAACTAAAGGACCAAAAGAAACTAGTCCTTGCCGGAGAGTGGGGATAACTGAAAGTGAGATTTACTATAAAGGGGTCTTGAGGAGATCTCCGGGGGGTGATGGACTTCACCCAATTTTTGATTGTGGCAATGATTTTGAGGTTGTACACCTTAAATAAAAACTCATCAAGATGTATATATTTAAAGGATGAATTTTACTGTTTGTAATTTATACCTAATATTGGCCTTTTAGCAAAGACTTGAGAAAGAAGATAGTGTTTTTTGCACACTTAGTGCAGGTTAAAGACTAAGTTTGCCAATTAACATGTATTTGATTTATTCTGAGTTCAAAAAACCCCATAATGTGAATTCATGAATAAAAATATAATATTAAAATTCCTTCTAGGCTTTCTACAGCTTTATGACTCACCAGTTTTGCAGTTCATAATCTAAATACTTTATAAAATGCCTATGAAGTGCATAAGATAATACCATCAAGAATGTGTAGGAAACTCTAATATCTTTGCAAACGTATTTAATCACTATTGTATTTTAAAATCTCAGTTACCTATTTTTCTTATTCTGCCACTATCATATATGATACTTTAAAATTCAGTACTTTTCTTAATTGAAATACACAGCTACAGTGTATTAAAAGATAAAATATAACTTTAAAGAAATAAATGAGTAATTTTTTTATATTGTTATTATTTTAGAACTCCCAAATTCTTTTTAGCTTAACTTTGTAAAACATAAATCATCATGAAACAATGTCTAGTAAGAACTCAAAATGAGACCTGTGGCTGGAGTCGAGTATTATTCCTGACCATTTCTGTGCCTACTTCAAGAGGTTCTTTTGTTTGGATTTAAGGCTATGTACCTAGTGGTTATGACTGTCCCAAATTAAGTGCTTTCAAATGATAGTCTTATATTGCAGTTTTTAGAGATTTGACAAAATTCACAAAAGCAGAAGTCCTAACATAATGTTTAAATTAGATAATGATTCCTATCATTTCCCATTTCTTTTTGAATATTTAACTGCTGAGTATGTAAAAACCACTCCTTCTAAATTTTATTTTTGTGTGACTTTTCACACATTATTGTTTTTGCCTCTTTCATGCTCTAAATCAGGAATTTAAAATTTTGAAAAATGCTTGCATCAACTAAGGAAACTTCTTATCATGGAAACAAATATTGAAGATCAGACCGGAAGGGAGAGAGACAAAGAGGAGAGAGAGAGAGAGAGAGAGAGAGAGAGAGAGAGAGAGAGAGAGAGAGAGAGAGAGAGATATTTAGGTACAGTTAAGTCCTATGTCCTTTTTCCATATTTCTTCCAATAATAATATGTTTTTGTTTTTGAACAAACTCCAGATTTTCTGTTTCCCTGTTTTTTCATTTAAATAATTAGCAGGTGGAGTCAAAATATTATTAACCACTTAGGATCATAGGCTCAGAAACATTTCCTTACATATAATTGAATCAAAAGTAGTCATTTATTTTTGTACACAATGGGAAAACTAATCCACCCGGAGCTCCAAGGAGATGGATGGGCTCATTTGCCTCAAAGCATTATCTCACCATTTACAGGTGTGTCAGGAGCTTTTCTAGCAGGAACAGTGGGGTAGAGAGCACAAGGAGACAGTAGGCAATTTCAGGCTTATGTCATCCCTTCTAGGACACAGACGGTTCTCTTCCTTGCCCAAAGAAGCAAAACATTCTGCCCATTCACCTGGAATGAAGAGGGATAGGGTGATTAGTTATGCCCTAGTCCTGAGTAAGTCTGGAAAAGACACATCTAAAGGGGGGAAAAAAAACTTATCTTTTATAATTCCATTTTGTGGTACTGGTTACAAAATGATATTCAGTAGCCCTTCAAATTCTCAAATGACAAAATGTTTGGTTTGGAATAAATATCTAACTGTCTACTTGAACCTATTAGGTGAATAGTAGATTAATATTGTAAAGATGTTAAAATATAAAGGTTGTATATTTTCATTTAACATATCGTTATTGTCTAAAGAATTTACAAAGGGAATGGAAATTGTGAAAGGTACTGATAGTTTGTAAGAACACATTATCTCTTCTATCATTCTTGGATATTTAGAAAGGCTTGTTAAAATGCTTTTTTGTTTTAGACCATGAATACTTTTGTCATTTAAATATTTAGCACTTTTCCTTTTGATTAAACTTGCCAAGATTTTCTTTATTTCTATGTCTTTGTTCTTATCAATTTTTTCATCTTTCCTCGCCGTATTTTAGTCCATTCCCCAAAGTCTTTTGCTGTCTCTGATTTGTATTTTTAAGCACTAAGATAACCTTAGGGTATAAATTCTTTCATTTCCATATTTTGCATACTTTGTAGACAATACTCGGGGCTTCAGCACTGGAGGGAATCTGGAGAAACCAATTCAACTATTTTTGGGGTCACCATTTGGTCATTGTAACACTACCTTAAAGATTGTCAGTCTTTCACAGTTTGTAAAATGATTTCTGTGTGGCACAGCCTTGCACCTGGTCAACCTACTTAAAGAAAGCATCATGTGACCTCACTTGCTGATCCTTTCCATTATTAAATAAAACATAGTATTTTTCTTACTTACTTTTCTGTCATTGCTGAGAGAAAATACCTGATGATGCCCAAAGTTAAAGGGAGGAAAAGTTTTATTTAGCTCATGGTTTGTAGAGTTCTGTCCATAACCCACTGGCTCCAGGGTAGGATGGCATGTGGTACAGGGGCAACATTTCGTGGCAGCAGAAAACAGCAAAAGCAAAAAGAGAGCCAGAGTGGGGAAACAATCCTTTTTCAGCCCCTTTTATCTTATGCAGACTGCTGAGATTAGGGTGGTGTGAATCCAGTCAGTGGACTGACCCAGCAATCTTTCACCCTTACTCCCAGCACCTTTAATCCCAGCACCCTTAATCCCAGCATTTCAGTATGAATCAGCCACAAACTCTAGATTCAGCTGCCTCCAAAAAAGCCTGCTTCCCCTGACTGCATAAGGCTTTGGGGGCACGTCTATACACAAACAGTATTCTTCTATGCACACCATAAATAGTTGAACTATATGAAGGTCCCATGATATCGTGTGAAATGAATAATGATTGATTTTATAAAACCTTCTGCTATTGTACTGCAACTACTTTCCTATATAATTATTTTCTGCCTGCTTAAAAGTAAATATTTACTGAGTAAGAAAAGAGCCAGGAGGTGATGGCTGAACCCTAAACTAAGTACAGAGTGATGACCTTCAATTTCTTTTATTCACCTTTTTGGCTACACGGTAACCTGGAGAGAGAAGAGACTGACTAGCAGAGAACAGTCTCATCAGGAATCTTAGCACTGTGAAAGGCTGTGCATATTTCATATAATTTTATTATTTTAGAAGCTGTTATAGTATACATCTAAGTGCACTCCAACCCTCATGAGATTACACATGGGACTGTGGGGAGGTGATTATGAGTGTTTTCTATCTGTTTTATTGTTTGAAACTCGGGTCTTGTGTGTGTGGGGGGAACACTGGGATATCATTGGAGGGGTTTATCTCCCATCTTGTGTCTACCCTTCACTTTTTCTGCTTCCAGATCACCATGATGTGAGCAATTTTTTTCAACCTTGTTCCTCAGCCATGCAGCCCTGCCTTGAACCAGCCAACTACATACTGGAACTGTGCAGGTATATACTTTTCTTTCCTTAAATTGTAGACATCACGTATTTTCTCCCAGAAATAAGGAGAGTAAGACAGAAGCACAACCCATTTTGAAGTTTACAAAGTACTTTTGTGACTATGGGTGATGGGGTCCCTAACCAGTTCCCGGATTCTTGTGGGGACCAATTAGCAACGTTTCATTAGACAAGAGTACGACTGAGGGAGCTTCTGCAGGGCGAAAGGAAAATAGCGCTAACACTGACGATATAGGGTTTAGGGATTTAAAACCCGTCAGATCTGGGGTGCCTTGAACGGGGTCTTCCAGGCACGGTTAACAGCGTGACTGCTGTAGTGCTGAGTCATGTCAGTTGTATCTGCCGTGAGTGTCCTTTCCCATAATTAATCCTACCACCACTGAACATTTGAGATACAGTTCGTGTGCATGAATGAGGTCCAAGTGAGCAAGTGTTACTGTAAGTCATGTGGGGATGGTCTGGCACTCATGCATCCTGGTTTTCCATTTCAGAATTTTTCAGGGCAGGCTCAGGGGTCTCGTTGTTTTATTCTCATCTCTGACTCCAATAGTAGGCCTTAGCACAGTGAGGTGGGTTGGCCTGGGGCATTGTACAGGTTCAAGTGACAGGCGGAGAGTGGTCCGTCAACCCCAACTGTACTACTTCTATTAATTTCATATACCATAAATAATTAAAATATTGTAGAAGAAAAAACTGAAATGTCTCATCCATAGAGCAATGATGTGCCAGCTTTGATTACAAAGGGGCAGCAATAAGATAGAGTGGAATTTCATATAGCGTTCCTCTTTCTCTTACACTTTAAGATCTTTCAAGAAACCAGAGATCACCTAACTCCTAATTAAGAAAAGGAATGAAGATGCATTAAAATGAAGACACTGTTGTAAAAATCTGAAGAACTTGGCTCCAACTTTGATTTTTCCACTAAACGCCTGTGAGAAACAAAGAACAAACTATTTTGGTCTTTTTTTTTCCACATGGGCTTGTGACTTGTCACCTGGAGAAGGCATATTGTAATTCTTTCTTTTAAATTTGATTGTTCTGTGAACTCAGAGATAATCAAATTTGGCTAGTTTTAATTTTGGAGAATGTCACTGTAAAATGTTTATCTAGTGACTTTGGCCCACTAAAATTTTGCTAACATGTTTTGACCAAGATGTATAACCTGTTCTGTGTATTATTGTGTGGTCCATGGTTCTTTCTAAGAACTACATTGATTCAGATATTAGAAACTCAATCAAGTTCTTTTTTTTTTTTCAGAGTTTCATTTAAAGGAGAATGTGACCTGTGTTTAGACTTCTGGAATAAACAGCATGGTCACAAAGCCTTTGTGTTCTGTTCCTTTGATTCTTCAAGCATTTATTGCTGCAATGAGGTAGATTCATGAAAAAAAGTATTAATTTTTCAATTATGGCAAAGAGATAATTTGGACACCTGAAAAATTTTTGGGATAATAATTACATGAAAATAATTTTTAGATAAACAATACTGATGAGGATACAGACACATTAGACAGAAGGAGGACAATGCAGTGTTTCTCAATGAGAACGCAGAGGTTTTAGCTGTCAGAATTCACTTAGAGATGAGACTGCTAGCAGATGCCCGCAGCCCGCCTTGCTGCATGATGTCCTTGATGGGAAGGGAATATCTAGACTGAGAGCTACAAATGCTAAGGCCAGCGGCCATGCCTTTGCCTTATTACCACTTCAATAGCCTGCTCAGCAGGAATTAACATGCAGTTTGAACTCAGTCTTTTCCCCCTTGGCCACAATGGCCAGGCTTCTCTTTTTGGATTCTTAAGTTTCTCACTGTAAATTTTATTACATGAAACGGATGTGCCAAGCGATACCCAAGATGGCTTAACTGCTTCCCTGTCTCATAATGGATCAATCATGTGTGCTGCAATGGGGCAATCGGCAATCTCTAATTTGATATATGAAAATGTACATTTATGCAATGCCACTGAGTGTGATAGCTCTGAACAAGCCTTTCTTGGAACCACGTACCCTATTTCTCCCTAGGAGAACAAAAGGCTTTAAATCATGCACACACACACACCCCCCAACTAACTGACTTTCTTGAAAAAGGCTTAGCTTGGCAAGTTATGTGAAAAATGTGTATTTCTGAATTCATTGTTTGCCTTTCTTTAGGTGGTGATTTATCAGCAAAATAAGGCTACAATAACTCTCAGCAAAATTTTTCCAATCATTAAAATATTTTATTATTACTCTATATCTTAAGTGCATGCTGTGGGCAGATTGATAGTTTATTATCTATGCTGCAGTCCTAAATAATAAGTACATTAATAAGTTTTGGAATACTAATACTAATAATAATAATAAAATTTGAAATTATCCATCTAATTAGCAAAACTCTTAAGAGTACTGTGCTCTGGATTCACAAAACAAGGTTCAAATCTTTAAACATGTGTTAGTTTTCCAATCCTGTACAACTTATTTAACTGTGTTTTACTCATTTTCTTCTAGAAAATGACCTAACTCCTGTATTATTTGAGAGTCCTATAATATACTACATAGAATGTTAGGGAAGTTGTGGGAATTCAAGACACACTGACCAGTTCTTACAATAACAATTATACAGCTCCACATGACGGTGCCTTATGCAGCTGCATAACTGGAAGCTTGTGGCTTTGCCACTGTAACATAGATGGTACAGTGGGGTAGGGGCCACTCCTCTCCATGCTCCAGAACCTGGGTAATGTCCCAGAGCCAATTCCCCAAGCTTTATCCTAAGGTTTCCTACCTAGAGTTAGAGATAAGGAAACAAAAACGCCTCAGCCTGTCCTAGAAATGTCTTAAATTCCAGATGAGGACACATGTGTGCCAGATCTTCCCTCATGAGCTACAATAGTTTTTCTTTATCTGGAGCTCATTGAACTTTCATGCATGTGGACTTCGTGTCATACACTCATTATAACAGACTGACCTGTGGCAAAGGGCATGTGCAATAGGCACAGCTGACGTGATTCAGCCCCTTGTCAATCATGTTGTCAATCATGGTCTAGAAGACACAATAGGAAGCCTAGACATGGCATAACAGTTTTAATTCCCTAAGAACAGAGTCTCAGGGCTCCTGCTATTTTCCTCTCCACTAGCATGAGCTTGCTCACTCCAGTGATTATACTTTACTGTTGTTTCCTTAACATTATGCCCAAGCCCTATTCTCTTTGTCAAAAACAAAACCATAGGAACCTGTTGGGGAGACCAACACCCAAGATAACAACTGGCAGAATCTAAGGAGATCCCACAGTGGAAATCACCAAACCTGACTGACCCTAACCATTGCACAAGTTGTAGATTTATTCACTTCCATCATAGAAAAAATAAATTCAGGCCCATATGAATTGTCTCCATCTAAAGAAAGCCAAGCCTCAAGATGGAAACATGGAGGCCAGGCTTGCATGCCTCCCTAACAGATAATCAGTAATTTGAGATTACACTATAATTAGCACCACCTGGTCCCTTAAGTCCAAATAGGCATCAGATGCTCAAAGGGGTGACCAGAATATGTGGAAACATCCCTTCTCCAAAGTGCCTATTTTCTTTTCATATGTACTTGCTAAATGACTTGTTTGGCTATTTGATCAATATTAACTGTCTATACTTGTAACCCTATAGTTTGATTGTAGTTTGGCCCATGTCATAGCCACGCTGTGACTTTGCTGTATGAAATACCCCTGTCACAGGGCCTAGATGACCTCCCACAAGGGACCCTCCTCTTGGAACCATTCTTCTCCCCTTATTTCTAGAAAAACTCTTCAGCCTTCCTGCTGTGGTTCTGGACTTCATTCCTGGATGTTGTGAGATTACTCTGCAGGTAAGGAGTTATACTTTTACCATCAACTTCAGAACATTCACCTTTAGAATTACCTTTCTGCACTCTCTTGGTATTTTGAAAAACACTCATTTAATGGCTCAAACCAAAAACTCCTGTTGTGAATACCTTTGAGTTCTTTCATCCGAATGAAGATGACCTCTCTTCTGTCCTGGCCATCATTCTTAGCATTCAGTTTGTGTTTCTATCACAGTGTACCGTGTGGCATATTCTCTTTCACAGATTTGTTTATTTCTTTTTCTTATTTTCCTTGTCAGATTTCTTTATTTCTAAAGTGCAGTTAGTGAGAATGAAACTTAATGCAGGGATGAAGGGCTGCCCCTTGACTTCATTATCCCTTGGCCAGGTAACTTTAGTCAGATTATTTTAGGCAGATTAAATTCCTCTATGAAGACTGGCTTAATTAATTGCTATGTTGTGCACGTACAAAACACAGACACCACAATTTTCTTTTTCAGAAGTGATTTGCAAAGTTCAGTTTATCTTGGGTTTTCTTCTAATCACTAAATATTTTAAGAGTCCTTATTAGATACCCAACAAACTAAACTGTTTGTTGCCGACAAAGTAAACTGATGTTGCCAATAATACAAATATATAATTCATTTGTTAGATAAACTGAAAATTAGAAACTAATAGCTCTAATAAAACATCATCTAATTACAGAAAGTGATATTGAAAGAATCAATTTGTCAGTTATTATACCTAATATCTGCTGCTGGATATTATTATGTGTGTACAGATAATATACACAAGTATGTATCAGCATTCTTATTAAACTCACAAATATAGTTATGCAATATATGAATCCTCAGCCATTCAGATTTTAAGGATTTCTTTTTGCCTCCCAGCCCCAAATCTTCTTGAACTGGGTCTGAAACACTTAGCAGTAACTGACCATTGGGAAGAAGCACTTTGGAGTTAGGTGTTTTGAAATACACAAGTCCTAATTGGTTGCCCTTAACCCTGCCATATTTCTATACGTCTTCCTGCTCAGCAGAGGACTTTCTTAGACTATATTCTCATTTGCATATATCTTTTGAACCCTTTCACGTGAAAGACAAGGCATCCCTAAGAAGCAGACTGAAGTTTAAGGTAAAAAAGGAAATAACAAAAATTGTAACAGCAAGTCAAAGCTGTTACCATGTTCTTAAGCAATAGCTAAGAAAGCAAGCTCAAAGGAAAGAGGGAGGAGACTTCTGTCAAGCAAATACCACCAAAGATCCTCTGAATGTTATGGGTATGATAAAGTCCTTTTTTCCATAAAGTAAATTTCCATAAAGAGTTGATATATTGACTGATAGGTAGATAAACATGCATGTATTTAAAAGGGGTATTCAAAACATGTAGTGTAAATTTAAACTGAAAAACAATTATTATTTATTTATTTATTTTTCGGTTTTTATTTTCCGGTACCGGGAATCAAACTCACGACCTTGCGCTTGCCAGGCAGGTGCTGTGCGGCTGAGCTAAATCCCCAGCCCGGAGAAACAATTGTTATAATAAAAGATACTTGTGTGTGACAAAGAATTGGGTGTGTGGTGGGAAGGAAAAATCAGCATAGTTTTAATCGAGCAACAGTGTGCTCAGAGGGAGCAGGTCCATGCTGGCAGGAAGAAAGAAAGCGTGAATGCTTGAAGGTGTTAGATTTGAGAATTCAAAATATTGGGCCAGGCCTAGGGCACCTTCCACTGGGTCTTCCAGAGCTTGGTGGACAGGGAGACTGACTGTATGCTTGGTCACATCCGCTGTGTCTGTCACACATATTCTTTCTCATAATTCACTCTGTTATAATTAGATGTATGAGATGCAGTACATATGCATGAACCTTCAATGAGCTTTGAGTGAAGAGGTGACTCTGGGTCATGCAGGAGCACCTAGCATACATGTGTCTTATTTTCACTTAGGGGTAGTAGGTCTTAGGACAGATGCTGTGAGGAGGGCTGGCCCTGGGCCATTGCCCAGATAAGTGACTGGAACAGAATGATCCATCAGCTCCAACTGTACTAGCAATATTATTTTCAGGAGTATTAGTGGAGATGTATCTTTTTACTGTAATTAATTCCCTAAAAATTTAACTTCCACTGTATTTTCTATGCTCCCTTTACTATAAAATAGCAATCAATACTGAAGCATAGTATATGCTTTGGACAATGTGTTCAAACATATTATTTCACTTTATATTAATGGTATCATGGTAAAAAAATATCAATTTAGGCTTAATAAACCCACTTTCAGTGAGAAACAATTTTCTTATATTTTAAATAATAATCCATTCTTGGGGCTGGGGATTTAGCTCAGCGGCAAAAGCACCTGCCTGGCAAGCGTAAGGTCATGAGTTTGGTTCCTGGTACCGGAGAAAAACCAAAAAAAAATAAAAATAAAAATAAAAAATAATCCATTCTTGGAAATGACTTGCAGAGTAAGAATGAGGTGGGCAAAGGTGTGGCTGACATCTGATCCCCATCAACTATTCATGGAGAGAAATCATTAGAAAATGTTAGATCACATTGATAAAAATAAAACAATTTTTAAAATTTATTAAATTGCAGTGATTACCAATTCAGTTCACTGAGCCAGAGACAGTTCTTAACCTATGCTCTTGAAATCTAGTACAAATGTTAATATATTTGGGTAGATGTAGAACTGAGAGAAGATAGAAGAAATAAGTTAGAAAGAAGACAAGAAAGTCATGATTAAAACTTGTAGTGTTATGAAGATTGCAACTTCTAGGATCCAGCAGAAATTTCCCAAGGCAATTTTTACCATCATTCCTGTCTTGATTACTTTTCTCTCATTGCTGGGACAAAATACCTGATGCCCAAAATTAAGGAAAGAAAGGTTTATATCTCTTACAGTTTGTGGAGGTTTTAGTCCATACTTGGCAGGTTACAAGGCAGAGTGGCACATAGCAGAGGGCTATAGCTCATGGTGGCAGAACACAGCAAAAGTAACAAGCACTAAAAGGGAGGAATGGCCCTAAGCAGTCTCTTCCTCTCCCTTACATATGCAAAGTATCCACCCCAGGGAGGGTGTAGCTCTCACACCCATAATTAATCAAACTCTAAAAGCCTGCCCCATGACTGCATGAGGCTTTGGGGGGACACACAGACACAAACCATAACAATTCATTTGGTGAAATTTAAGATTCTGAATCCTAACCAGACCTACCACACTCCAAATTTATCAGAAACAGTGAAAGTCCATAAATCAGCTTAATTGAGAAAATATAGAGCAGGACGCTGGTCCTAAGATAAAGGAGCATTTTGAGAGAATTGAAAGAATATTAAAATTACCTATTTTTTAAAAATCCTGCCTATACTTGTAGAATGGTCAAGTACCTTCTTGGGTGCTGGGGTGGCACAGTTTCCTGGAGTTTCTCTCCCTTCAAGATAGACATAAATTTCCCTGTCTCAGGAAATAATTTAATAACTTGCTGCATCTCTCCCCTCACCTGTACTCCATTCTTGAGTCCTAAATCTCTCAATAACCCTCTGGTGCCTCTCACTAAAGGCTTTCTAAAAATTCCTTTGCCATGATGGGAATCAATGAACCTGCAAATTTACTCTGCAAGAGGGTGGATTAAGTTCCTTAATTCAGTTTTGGGGACCTGATCTGACCCAGTGCACTGGCAAAACAATACGCAGGATATTCCTGTAGGCGTATCTTTTCAGTGTTGTGGGCAATGCATTCGGGTTCAAATGTGGTCAACCTAAACCATTTGCTAAATAGTTCATGCACATAAATCGGACAATGAATATTCAGGGATACAGTTTTGGGTCAAAAGAATGCTGATGCTTTTGTGACCATTGTCATTTTCTACTGTTGCTGATGCGCAGAAATTATGCGTGGAAACATTTCCTTTTACTCGCATTACCAGAAGTTAAAGAAAACAAACTGTTTCAGAAATGAGCACTGATGTATCTTGAGCAGTAATTGCTTGGCTCACCTGGCTAATTTTGTTTATTCTTTGGCTGGTTTGCAGTAAAGAGAGAACTTTGAGTGGATGTCACAGAAATCAAGTGAAGGTAAATATTTGTATGCTTGGGGTTATAGGTAAAAACTGCTTAAAATGTAAAATTATTGTTTTTCTGAGTTCTGAATCACCTCAGGTTGTGAATAACCAACCCTATGTAAATTCTAATTTCGTTTTTTGCTACTGCAGCCAATATTTAGTGATAGGCAATTTGGAAATAATTCTTGACTTTAACAATGTGTTTAAAGATTTTGAATTATTTTCTTTAGTTTGCATTTTATTTTGGTAACTGAGAGTTTAATAAGTGTTCAACCCTAATGGTGCATAATTCTAAGGCACTGGAAATAAATTTTCGTTTCCACTCCAAAGATTTGGTTTGTCTCTTTTTCTTTATTCTTTTCCTCTTTTCCATCCTCCTCCTTCTCTTCTTCCATCTCCTTCCTTTCACCTCTTTTACAACTTTATCAGAGAGAGCGTTCACGCCAGGCATGGTGGCCCAGGCCTGTAATCCAGGCACTTGAGAGGCTGATGCAGGAGGATCATTGTGAGTTCAAGACCAGCCTGGGCTCCAAAGTGAGCTCAAGGCCAGCCTGAGTGGCATAGTGAGACCTTGTCTCAAACAAACAAACAAACAAAAAAGCGAGAGAGAGAGCCTTCATTTGAAACACACTCAGGCTTCAGTAACGTGATTTTTTTGTAAATATAAACTTTAAGCAAGTTAATACCTTCATATCTCAATTTCTCCAGGTTTGAAATGTAGTTAACCCCTATCTATTTCTTAGGCTTATTTTAAGAATCAGGTGAAATAATCATGTATAAATATTCTATAATTTCCAATGCAATAAATAACTTTTAACTCATACTTGAATTGATCATATTTTAGAAAAATGGACAGAGTTCACTGTGCTGGTGATAAACCAAAAGCATGTAGCTAATATATTGAAAAGAGGTCTTAGCAGATCTAGTTTCTAGATAAGCCTCTGTCCTTGATCTGTCACTGATTATTTTGATTAGAAAGTTGAGCTCTGGCATTTGAGACACCAGGATTAGCCCCCTATATATACAACATCTCTTTTTCTCTTTTCCTTTACCTTTGTATATTTTTGAGATGAGGCACTGCTATGTTTAGCAGCCTTAGAACATACTATTTAGCTCAGGCTGCCCCTGATCTTGGATCCTCCTCCCTCAGCAGCCATAGTGCTGGGATTATAGTTGTGTACCATCACACCTGGCTTACACTATTTCTTGAAATGCATGACAGTTGGAATGTAAGAAATATAAACTGTAAAACACTATATTTCTACTCAGTGAGCAAACAATATTTTAAAATGAAAACTCATTTTATACAACTAACATGAACTTTTTGTCTTATATAATGTTTCTTTACTTTGCTTTTCTTTTTTTTATTTATGCAGTGGTACCTTGGTTCATGAATGCATTTGTTTCTGAACAGTTTGGGTCACAAACAGAAGCATTTGGAAAAACTTTGTTTTTGTTTATGAACTCTGCATCCATCCCAAACAGGACCACGGCCATCTTTCCCACACAACTGTGAATGTGGCCATCCTTTCCAGAATGGTAGAATGTGTTCAGTTCATGAGCCACGGTACCACTGCAACTGGTCTTAATCTTTGATGATCACTGTATCCTTTTCTTTTCTTTACTTTTCACTTACTTTATGCCATGTGATTCCTAAGAATATATCTACATGATTCTAAATTGACATTGACTACTGCAGTTAAAGAATTTTACTTGTTAAGAAATGAACTACAAGCCTCTTAAATCGATCGATACAGAGAATTTACCACTAGGAATGTACACTTAAGCAGGTTTTCATGTAAGGTGGATCATTTAGAAAGGACAAAAACTGATTAACCTGTGTGATGAACCAATGTCACATTTTTGTGATTTCTATCTTGTTTCTGGAATTTTCAAGGCTGTAAATGTGTAACAAGTACATATATACCCCAGCTAACAGACTCATATTGTAATACAACTTGTGTCACCATGATTTAATATGATATTAATATAAACTGTTATTTTTAAGCTCCTTTTTTTCTTCTCCCCAAATATCTGGACGCTATTTTTTGGACTTCAAATATTCTGGTAATTATTCATTTATTCATCTAGGTACTAGTTTAGTTTACCAGGAAGTCCCCATTTTTATATTCTGTGTCTTTTGAAACAAACAATGTTACCCAGTTGGGATAGAATGCTACTTGATATGCATTTGACATCTACAGTTTTTCATGGCTCCAACAAACTGTTCCTGCATCGTAGGTTCTGTTCGCTCGCCAGCTGCTCCTCTTGCTTGAAATACTCAGCAGTTGAGGAGGGAATGTTCACATCCAACCTCTGGTGGATTGCAGCTGTGATCTGTGAGTTCATTGTTCTCCTCTGTGAAGCTGGTTATGGCCTTCACACTATGCCTATTAATTAGAACATATGAGCACTTACTGGCACTTTATGAGAGTTTAACAATAGATATTGAATATTAAATATGAGAATGCAATGATATGCCACAGTGCTGAAGAACTAAAAGGACAGACATGCAAAGTACATTTTCAGCTGTGTTTAAGGGAAAAAAGAACTCAAAAGGAAAAGATTTTTATAGCTTTATTAGGCAACCTCTACAAATAAAGAGTGGTGCAATTTTAGAAGAAAGGAATAAAATTAATTTCTATAATGGAATCAAAGGTTGAGAACAATAAACATTATTATTAGAACGATGTGACTCAGTTTGTAATCCTAATGGATGAAGAATATAATACGAATTCATAATGTGATTGGTAAGGTTGGCAAGATCCTGACAAGAAGTTTTTCTATACATTCTGTAACGATGAAACATTTCTCAAACTTTGAAGCAGATATAGGATTTTAGTTTGCAACAAGTAGGAAACATAATGTGCAGTTAATACAGTGATCATGGCAGAACTGCATCATGAATACACAGTTTATGTATGACAATTTATCCAGATCTTTGCAGAATTCTACTGGGTGGAAGGAATTGAGTTTTAATAAACACAGTGTTCTCTAAACTCAAAGGTTTAATCTGAACCTTAACAGTGGCCCAGAAGTCCATGAAATATTGATACTGTTTTTCTAAGTATATACATTATTTACTGAACAGTCTATAAAGTATTTACATTGTTTTTCTAAATACAATATACATTATTTACATCCCACTGTACATTTTCCTGATTCAGGTAGAATAGGATGTGTGGAAATCACTATATCTAAAGGGGTTCATCTGAAACTTGAAGTGTGGGTCTGTCCAAATATCCCTTAGCATCCCCAGCCTCTACTTCTGGTTACTCACAAAGCAAGGGCTTTCCTCTTATTTGGTGTCATTGAAAAACAAATTCCTGATTTATACTACTTAAGAATAATGCCATCAACCTACCTAAACTAACACCATATGGTCTATATGACTTTGTGAAGTATACTGGAATTTCAGTTTTAGTAAGTGGTTGCTCTACCTTATCCAAACCATGAATTATATGTCTAACTTTCAGTGAAACTCTTTCAGATGTTTAACACTGAGCACTGATACCTTAATGAGATAAACTGTATGGCCATGTAGCTTTTTGCTCCTGAGTGTTTCAGAAGACTACTAGATAAGGGCAATAATTATCTGAGGAAAGTTATAATTTAACACTATGACGACAAATGTGTACACTACCATAAACACACAAGTATTTAATGAAATTAAAATATATTTATTTT
>NW_004955403.1:28847042-28857061 GCF_000276665.1 Chinchilla lanigera
TTTTTTTTGGTTTTTCTCCGGTACCGGGAACCGAACTCACGACCTTGCGCTTGCCAGGCAGGCGCTTTTGCCACTGAGCTAAATCCCCAGCCCCTGAACTATTTAGCTTTTAAACTCCCATGCAAATAATAATTAGCTGAAGTGTTCTGTAAAATATTATTATTTAAGGACTCTTGAAATCACATAGTTTGTCTCTGAATTCCTGAAACTAACTCTGTACCATTAAGTCTAAAATAACAGTTTTAAAATCGTTCCGAAGTGAGAAAATATGGCCCTGACCATTTTAGGATGTTAGCACCACAATCACTGTGCTTCAAGTACTGTTTTCCTTCACAGAAGAAGGTTCTGGAAAAAATTCTCTATTTGAATATACTTGGAAAGGGCAGGTTAAAACCAAACAAGGCATCCTAGTTAGACATTTAGGGAGGACGTACTATAATCATACTAACTGAAAAGTAGTTTCTTTTAGTTTTAGTATTTAATTTCCCAGATAAAAATCATTAAAATAATGAGAAAACTCTTGGTGAAATGATTGTCTTTCACATCATGGAGATTGATTTTCTTCAGTCATTTTTTCTGGTAAAATAATATATTTCAGTTCAGTTTTTATCATTATACAAAACTTATCTGATAATTAATCCTTATAAGCAATCTATCAAAGTGGGTCATCTGTGGAGAACTCTTTGATTAGCTGTATATGTAACCCCTGTATTTGTAGTTGCCTTTTTGTTCCCTCATATACAAAAGTAAGAAGCAAGTATGGTATGTATCTCTCTAATGTCTGTCAGTGCCATAGCTGCTACATGACAATCCTTTTTGAACTCAGAATGCTATCAGGAACTCAGAGTTGACCCCAGATAGACTGATGTGTATTCCCACTGAAGCCAATGAGATAAAGAGTTTTGTTAATGGGTATAGAGTTTCAATTTTCTATGGTAAAAAAAAAGGTATGGAGATTGATTGCACATCACTGTGAATGTACTTCATATTTTGGAGCTGTATGCTTAAAATGATAAAGTTTTCAGTTTTATGTTATACACATTTTACTTCAATTAAATGTTTAAAAACAAAAACTATAGTGCATACAATGAATATACTCTACAGTACAGATCACTCACAGGTCAGAGTTTCTCAGAAAGGTATCACAGATCTGAAAAATAAATCAAAAAGGGTAAAAAATTATGAAAAGAATATTTAAAAAGAACTGAAACAAGCAGAATAAACAAAGAAAGATTCAGAATGTGGATATGATCCACACATTTTAACCTTGACTGTTGGAATACAATTATCACAAGTTTATTAAAAATTTATGATTTATACAGCAAATAATAGAAGAATGTAACTCAGTTCTGAAATGATTAGCTACATACTAATATTCAAATGGAATATTTGGTATCTATGACCCTAATAGTAAGGTAGCCACACTGTAATATGTGGACAAAATGAGAAATAATAATTGAGAAACAGTTTATTATTTTCATCAGGAAATGAAAAAAGCCAGATGAGGTAAGTTTGCAAGCTAGAGTCTCTGCTATCGTGTTTCATGTGTGATATAAACACCCTGAAGAACCGAACAGAGCAGCAGCTGTGTGGGGAGGAAGGATGACCGGGAAGAGATGTGTACTACCCGAGCTTTTTGTGCTCGGGAGACTTGCAGCTATTATATATTATCAGTTATCCATCTATGACATTGGAATTTTATCCCAGCTAACTACCGATACAAAAGCTTAAGAACACATGACATTTTTACTGTATGATTACCTCCTCCTTTTGTAGGTAAAATAATAGTGCTAAAGGAATGATTTTTCCAATGTTAGCAGTTGTGACATTTTCAGCCAAACACACAACTTCTTGCCTTCCTTTTTCTGAATTGCTTAGGAACTATTGGCACAGTTTTCTACTGCCTGTAAGCAGCAGATCGGATCCTAGGTCAGTTTAAAGTAGGATAGGGAAGGTATTTGCATTGCCTCTTCTTTTTCTTGTACCCATGTCTTGCTGGGTTTATTGAGGTTAGGTTCATTTTTAGAAACTCAGTTGTTCCAGAATTAGAATAAGCATTAGAAGAATTCCTTCCTCCTTTATCTCTGTCTCGCCCTTGCCAGCTGAGAGGCAGCCTCAGGCAGTCATCAGGAGGCTAATACTGCTAGAACCCTGGATCTCACCATGGATCTAACAGTTCCTATCTTCTGACAAGGGCTTCATGCAGATCCCCTCGGTGAATCTTCCCAACAACTTAAAGGTAGGAGTTACTGTCTCCATGCTGCACAGGAGGTAACTCAAAGCTGGAAAATAAAACACACTTGATTAAGGTTTCCCGAAAGGTGTGCATAGGGGCTGAAATTTAAAAGCAAAAGGTTAATTCCTCTTTACATGCTCTGTAGCACAGTTCTGCAGCTGGGAGCCCATCTGTCTTCTCCTCGCCTACTTCCTGCCTGTCAGTCTGGACAGAGGCTATGCTTTGCTAACCAGCTCAGGCAGAGCTATGTTACAGCGCTAGTTTCTACTCTGCAGTAGGCCCACTTGTAATAACCAACACATGCAGTAATTTCCTTTCTTAAATTCTTAACTCCCCAAGCTTCAGTTTTCTCAGCCATTAATCGCTAAGCTACAAAATGGAATATGATGTCCTAACCTCTTGTTATGAGTTTCTGAAACGTTATTCAAATTATTGCCACAGTTAGAAGACATTGCTAGGTGTAAAACTTTAGAACTGAGCATTTATATGCCAGTATCATTCCAAAGTCTTGAATGAATTTCTGCTACCTGAAATTTATTCATCCTGATGAAGATGCTTCTGAAAAGCAAAACTGAAGAGTTAAATTTCACAGTAATTTAGAAATTGATAATGTTCCAAAGAAAATTGTAAATTGGTTGAAAAAATCTACTGAAGAATAATTTAAAAGCTGGAATAAACTAATAATGGAAAACAAATTGCACCACCTAAAATACTGACTCTTACACATATGTGGTTTGGAAACCTAAGTAAAGTATTCTTTCCTTGTGTTTCTTTTAAGTGATTAGTCTTCCCACACGCCTCTTGAAATTTCTTTCTTACCTCTTCAGTTACTTTGTGGATCAAACAATGTTGTTGGTCCTTGTCACCTAGGACTTATCTTTGGAATCAAAAGGCATAAATTTTCCAAGCTGATTGGATGGTTAAACACAAAGGAAATTAATAAATTACATTCCTGCATGTTTTTCATAGGTGTTTCCAGAAATGACTGGGTCCTAGGTGCTTTTCTACTCTATCCTCAATGGAACAATAGTGGCAGCATAATTTGATAGCATTATTGGGAGGAGATGGGCACTTTGGCAGAGTGCCCATTTGAAAGGAGCGGGTTGTGATGTTGTGGCTCTGGTGTATTTAACTGCTCCTTGACCACCTCCTCTCTAGCTCTTTCCCTTTCACTATTTCCTGTCAGCCCCGAATGAACCACCTTCTCCACCAGGCCCCTTGACTGGGATGCTTCTACCTGGGAACTAGGCAACCAGTCACTGAACCGTGACTATGTGAGCCCCAGTAAACTTCTTCTCCTTTCAGTTGTGTATATCAAGTATTTTGTCTCAGCAGTGGAAAGGTGACTAATACACAGTTCATTCCACCAACGTCCCTTAAAGATGAGGTACAGTTTTACTCATGGTTTTTAAAAGACTGCAACATACTAAATCTATAATAGGGTTTTTCTGTATAATTCACATTAAGTAACTGCATTTTATCACAGCTCCTTTATTTTTGGAGTTTTCTAAGTTGCTAACGAGATATTACATAGCTTATTTAAAAATGCTGATGAAGATCTTCACTGAATATCAGAATATCCCCAAATGCAGCTTATATAACATCATTCCAGAAGAACAAAGCAAAATAAAACAAAGGAAAAATAAAACAAAGGAAAAAAAGGGATCAGTGTTAAGATGGTGAATACAACATATCTTTCTTTAGAGATTCATAATGCACATTATTTTGTTTTTCTTCCAGTACCAGGAATTGAACTCACGACCTTGAGCTTGCCAGGCAGGCACTTTGCCGTTGAGCTAAATCCCCAGCCATAATGCACATTAATACCCTGAAGATTGGGGATGGCTTCCAGTAGAGAAAACTGACCCTTACCTGCTTTGATTTGATGCTTATCTAAAGGATGCTCCATCTTTCTGTATGTAGGAGGAAATACCATTATCTTATGAAAGTGCCCAACAAACACATGAGACCAGCATCCTTTAATGGCTTTATCTGTCAAATGGTCTCTTTCCTATTCTTTTCTTTCTTTTCTTTTCTTTTCTTTTCTTTTCTTTTCTTTTCTTTTCTTTTCTCTCTTTTTCTTTTTCTTCCTTCTGTCTTTTTGAAACAGGGTCTTGCTGTACAGTTCAGGCTAGTAATGAACTCACTTTACAGCCCAGGCTGGCCTCGACCTCACAGTGACCCTCTTACCTCACCCTCCCAAGTGCTGGGATTACAGGCATGTGCCACCACGTCCCACTTCTATTCTGTTCTTTAGGTTCAGTTCTTTAAAAATTTTAGTTAGAACAGGAGTGGTGACAGCGGACACCCTTGTCTTGTTCCCGATTTTAAAGTAAAACCTTTCAGTTTTTGTCCATTGAGAATGATGTTAGCTGTAATGATAGGAAACTGCTCAAGAGTAAAGGGCAACTGGGATGTGGGAAAAGAGAAGGGAAAAAAGGAGAAATTTTGTATGTATGTATATACAGGATAGTTAACATGGTTGTTCTTCTGTCTTCTATTTCTATGCTGAAAGAAACTGTCAATGAGTCTTTGGTTGACCAGTATTGCATGTCTATATCTGTTTTCATGAGAAGCCACTTTGAAGATATCAATATGTAATACAACAACCATTGTTAATTCCCTATCACTTTGTTTGTAACTCCATATTGTCTGTACTGTTCTTTTGCTATGTTGTGAAATGTTGTCTGTCTGTTAATGTTTTCCTCCTTTTATTTTTAAAATTAAAAAATTAAAAAAATAAAAATTTTAGTTAGAAATCTCAGAGCATTATTGTATAGAGAGGAAATATTCTTCACCTCTGAAGTCCAAGTGACCTTTTAAAAGAGAGTTTCTTAAAAATATTATGCAAGAAAGATAGGAAATATTAAGAAGACTAGTCTTCAGAAACATTAAGGTCATTGGATAATGATATTTTTTAATACATTTTGCTGGGTGGGCCTTAGCTTTTGAACAGGAATAATGAGCCTTGTTAAAACACTTCCTTTTTTTTTTTTTTTTTTTTTTACAAACTTTAGCAACTGTCTTCTGAGGAGCTACTCCAACACTTATAATAATATGATATGAAGGCCATGACAAGCCACAAAAGGTTTTGTTCTCCATCTGCCATAAGTTATCTGATAAATTCTTCAACATGAAGCAGTCACTAATTCTGGTAGAAAGGTTGCATTTAGTGCTTAAAATGGTGACCGATGAAATTGTTTCCCACAATCAGAAAGCTGCAGATACTGGGGCCATCTATCACCTGGGCTACTCAGTCTGCAGCACTGCGGCTACTGAATTCCCAGTGAGGGAAAAGTAGCCTCTGAGTAATTACATCACATACACCATGTACAATTTTCTGCATGCTGAGTTCCACTCATGCTTCCAAACCATTTTACCTTGTGCAGCTTTCATCTCAAATGCTGCTTTCCTTGACCTGTGTAATCATTACAAATAGCAACTGCAATGGAGATAATCTTCATATTTTATTAGGAACAAACTGCTATTTATCAAGGTAGCTAAATAAACTCTTATTCTATTTCAACCCATTTGTATCAGTGCCAAATCCACTCCCTGGTCATAGAGTGAGAATATTTGGAGAGCTGCCTAGTTGTAAAGCAAACTTATGTATATCACTGATTCTCAAATGGACACAAAATATGCAAAATTTGCTTAGAACCAAAGGTTTGTCAAGAGAAACGGTGTATGTGAGGAAAAGACTGCACAAATAGCCTCTTAGCAGCCAGAAGTATTACATACCCAGAGGAAACCAGGAGCTTTTTGTACAGATGCTGGATAAGCTTGCCAAGGAACCATATGCTGCTGCTGGAAGAATATTTTTGCAGTTTGGCATCTGGATCCTGGAATTATCATTCAATAGGGAAAATGTGAAGCCCATGAAGATGCAGAATAAGATACTGTCCACACTGCACCAAAATCCACGCTGTACAAAGGTAAATTCTAAACATTATTTTAACAAAGATGGAATTTAATTAATTCCTGTGACCACTGCTTAAAGTGCTAAGCAGATACAGGTGATACGATTAGAGGAATTAACATAGACCACTAGTAGCTTATGCTTTCAAACTATTTTATTTAGGAGATTTTGAACCTGATAGATCAGTGACTGCTACATGGAGAGATTCAGTAATTTAGAGGAAATTTTATTGACTTTACCACATTTCAGTAATTATTCCCATACCCCACCTTGTTTTTTAATACTAATTAAAGCTAATGAAAAGTACTGTTTCACCATTTGTGGAATCCAGGGTATCTGTCATACCCTGTAATCCACCACATAACTGTTAAAACCTGGTGCACATTTTTGAAATTGCAATCAACATTAAGATAAAGTAAATAAAATGGACTAGATTTTGGCTGATGTATTGGACAAAATGAATCATAAAGGCAGGATAATTACTTGAATATAACATGAAAAGATACATGTGAGAAGGCAAAAGTACTGCATTGTGGATTTACTTCAGTCACATTATACTGCTGTAAATGGTATTTTCTTAAAAGAATATGTTGAATTTTACCCAATTTTCTGATAGGAAACCTGCATGTCCTAACATTCGAATTTTCACCTTTTGACTGTTGCACTACAGTTACTAATTGATAGCACTTAAAATTTTCTGTCATGGTTGTATTAGCTAGTCAGTCATAGGTCAAAATATCTGCCTAAAACAGCTGAAATATTCTCACACTGAGAAGCCTTTGGATAATGCATGGGTAAGGCCAGACTTGCAGCTGCCCTTTGCCAGACCCCTACTTCAGCAAGAGATTCCATGTTTTTTAATTACAGCAGAGGTTGTCACTATAATAATCAGTTCTCCATCCACTTTTGGTTTCAGATACAGATAGATAATAGAGGTTAGAGGTTAGTATTTTTTCCTGGGTGTGTTTATATGTTGCCAAAACAACTAATCTTTTCAGTCAATTTGGAGGGAAAGTCAGCTAGATAATGTATCGTTGTCAGGTAGCAACTAAATGACAGAGTTTGCCACCTCTGACCATTTTAATATTGTGATAAACACCATTAAATCAGGTGGAGTATTTAAGTTCTCTCTCTCTCTCTCTCTCTCTCTCTCTCTCTCTCACTCTCTCTCACTCTCACTCTTCTTCCATTAATACTCTCAAACTATCTTTTTCACATTAGGTTCTGAGAGCAGCTAATTAATTACAAAGTATTTTATAATCTTCATTGTATATTCATGTATTTTATATAATGATGACTTTGTGCAGCCGGTAAGGTAGATATAGTGCTTGCTTTTCATATTAAAAATATTGACCCACAATTCCAAAAAAAACTTAATTCAAAAATCATTCAAAAAGAAAAACATGGATCACTTGATTTCAGATCCAATATTCGCACACACATACAAACACATTGGCATCCCTGCCTCACACATAGAAATCCTCAATTTTGTTCTTTAGGGAACTCTGCAAAATGCTTTGCAGAGTGGAAAGTTTTGCCAGATTTTCAATTTTTTTCTATGTAATACAAAATGTACAGTTTGTTATATAACTTTTTACTTACAGGTAATGCGTAAATTTGATTATACTAAACTGATCATCTCTTCTTCCCATAAATGCTGTAATGGTTGCATTAAAAGACATTTGAAAAGAACTAGTCATTTACATGATTTTTCCATGGTAAATTTTCTACCTGATTTACATTTTGTTTCATGAAAGTGACTTGAAAGCGTAAGTTGGTAGATCTTGCTCGGTGTTTGAGTGCATATGAGGAAGGTATGTGTTATGGTTTATGTCTGTGTGTCCGCTCCAAAGCCTCATGCGACCATGAGGCAGGCTATTAGAGTTGAATGATTGTGGGTGTGAGAGCTACACCCGCCCTGGGGTGGATAGTTTGCATATGTAAGGGAGAGGAAAAGAGTGCTTGAGGACATTCCTCCCCCATTCCTGGCTTGTGTTTTGTTGCTTTTGCTGGTTCTGCTGCCCTGAGCTGTAGCTCTTTGCCATGTGCCACTCTGCCTTACAATCTGCCAAGTACGGACTGAAACTTCCATGAACTGTAAGCGAAATAAACCTTTCCTTCCTTAATTTTGGGCGTCAGGTATTTTTTCCCAGCAGTGAGAAAAAAGTAACCAAGACAGAATTTGGTACCAGAGGAGTGGGGTCATTGCTGTGACTATATCTGACCATGTGGTTCAAGAGCCTTTGGAAATGGCTTGTGGGGAGTGTTTGGAGAGGTTTGGAGATGTCGCCTGAAAGAGAAGAGCTAGAACACCTTCAGCTGTTCTGTTTGGGAGATTCTGGTCAGAGCTCAGAAGACCAGAAAGCTGACAGAAATCTTGCCGGTAAAGACCAGGTTCGGGAGGTTTCTGTTGGGAAGAAGGACTGTATTGGTTGTTGGACTCCAGATGATGTGTGCTATGGCTTGGCAGAAAGTTTGCATTTTGCTCATGTCCAGAGACTGCCTAAGACTGAGATTAAGGGCGGCAGCAGACTGATTAATCTGGCAAAAGAAATATCAAGGCAGTCAAACCTTGGGGCAGTGGCATGGCTATTGTTGGGGGCTTTTAGCCAGATTTATATTGAGGATCAAGAACAAAGAACCCAGCAGGATGATTTAAAATGTTGTGAGTTTGGCCAGAAAGGAAGCTGCAGTAATGCTGTGGACAGCAAAGGTGGAGCTGAGGAGATCTCCATTCCTGAGAAGGAACAGAAGAATAGAAAAGATGGCCTGAGGGCATCACAGGAAGCAGCAAGTCTCCACCCTTTGCAGCCTCAAAACTGCAAAGGTGAAAGACATTGCCTTGAGGAAAAAGCTGCTGAGTGTCATGTTCCAGAATGGCGGCCGCGGCCGCACCAGGTTCCAGAATGGCGACAGCATAGAGAATCTGCTCCTCAGAATTGGATTCAGAGTGCCCAGTGATCCAGGCACTCGACCCCTGTGGCCAAGAGAGAGGAAAACTTGGTTACTGCTCCAGGTGGCAGCAGACCTTGGCTTCATCCATGTGGCCCTGGCTTTAGGTGCATGGAGAATGCAGGAGTTCTGAGGTTTAAGAGACTTCCACCCAGATTTCAGAAAGCCTGGGAGGCCAGGCTGTGTGCCCCTGAGAGGGCAGTGTGTGAGGCTGTGAGTGTGAAGCAAAAGGTGCCCTGGAGACCGCAGAAGATTAGAAAAGCCAGGACTGAGGATCGTCTAAGGAAAGCTGGAAGGAGGGAGCAAAGTGGGCCCAAGAGAGAAGCCATGGAAGCTGTAACCACCAGAAAGGCCACAGGGGTGGACTCATGCAAGCCCTTTGGAGCTCACAATGTGCCACAAGTTGCTTCAGATGCCGCATGTGGAACTACAGGACATAACGTTAGCCCTGCTGGATTTTGGACTTGCTTTGGTCCCAATGCTCTGTATCCCCCTGTTTGTACCTTTTGGAATGGTACTGCTTATTTTGTGCCATTGAATGTTGGAAGTGTTTAACTTTTCATTTGTACAGGTTCTCACAGCTAAGAGTTGGCCTTACATCTCTTAGGAGACTTGGGACTTGGACTCATCAGCAATGCTGAAACTGTTAGGACTTTGGCAACTCTTGCAGATGGACTAAATGCTGTTTGTATGAAGGGATGGGCATGAGTCTTTGGGGGGCCAGGGATGGAATGTTATGGTTTATACCTGTGTGTCCCCTCCAAAGCCTCATGTGACCATGGGGCAGGCTATTAGAGTTGAATGATTGTGGGTATGAGAGCTACACCCGCCCTGGGGTGGATAGTTTGCATATGTAAGGGAGAGGAAAAGAGTGCTTGAGGCCACTCCTCCCCCATTCTGCCCTGGTGTGTG
>NW_004955403.1:28857979-28877492 GCF_000276665.1 Chinchilla lanigera
AAAAAAAAAAAAAAAGAAAACTGTACAAAGTGTGAATATTTGGGCTGTAACTGTTATCTGCATAATGCTTTATTAACCTCTTTGTTTAAATAATATAACACATTTTATCCTCAGAATTTAATTTCAGAAATACTTATATGTAAAATGGCAGAATGTCCTTGAATGTACCATTAATGTTCTCAAAATTTTCTTATTATGGTATAATTCAAGACTGAAGAAAGGGCATTACTATCTACCTTGTGAGAATGCAATCCTGTCTTCTGATAGAAAGCTCGCCAGCCCTCTTTGTTATAAGCATTTGAGCAATGATGGTTGCTTGCAGATTTGTCTGTCAAAAGAAGGTAACTCATGACCCCTCCCTATAGCTCTCCTTAAAACCCATTTTTTAGAAAAATGTTAAATGCATTAACCTTGTTCTGATCTTGGGCACATTGCTGCAAAGCCATTCTCAGGCAGGGATAATTGAAAGGTAGGAATTTTTATATAGATTTTAGCTGTTAAAGTATTTTTCCTGAGGCAAAGCCAAAGGCTAAACCTGTGCCACACATTCAGCTACGGAACTATGAGCTGGCTCTGTTGCCTCAGCTCAGCAATCCGCGAATGAACAAGGGACTCGTGATTTCGTCCCTGGTATAATTTATATTTCCCCTTTTCCTGCATTGTTACTTGCCCTCCCCATGTGCCTGGCTATAAATGTTGAGACTGCTTCTAAACTTCAGTTTAAAGCCAGGTATTTAAGCAGAAGGTGTTACTATTGGTACTTTTTTAGGGTATTTTGTTTATATATCAATACTGTAACTTTATGTTACTAATAATGTTTAACACAGCAACATGCTGTTGAAATATAGTCAATTATACTCAAAATAAGCACTTTTAATGTGGAACACATAGCATGCGGCAACTGCAGGATGTGAGCGTATTACTTTCCTACCTTAAATGAAACATGTATTCAGTAGAGGGATCACACATATTCCAGAGTAAATTGTTTGCGTTTTGATTTACTGAAATGCCAATGGACTTTAGGTAACAAGATTATTATAGCAAATGTCTATTGTGTTTCATTCACACATACAGTGGGTGGACTGTGGAGGTAGGCTTTAGAGAGATGGAGCTGCCGCTGCTTCGTAACTCTCAGGAGAGCAATGCAATTGACAAAAGCCACAAGTGGACTCCTGTCTTCAATAAGGCTTTGATTTGGGAGCCATTAATAATGCTTTATTGGGGCTGGGGATTTAGCTCAGCGGCAAAGCGCCTGCCTGGCAAGCGCAAGGTCGTGAGTTCGGTTCCCAGTACCGGAGAAAAACCAAAAAAAAAAAAAAAAATAATGCTTTATTGATCATATCATCTTCATCTGAAATTTCAATCCTTGAAAGTTCAATCACAGCATATATGGAGTACTGTAAAAGGTGTACTTTCCGGGGTACATACAGCCAGTATGTGGTTTCTTAAAAAACAAAAAGTCTCCACCAAAACAATAGTGAAAGAAAATATAATCTTTCTTGCCTCTACTTTTATTAACTCCTGTGGACTCTTAGAAGGATTGTGTGAATAAAAGCCCAGTGTGTGTTTATCAGCTTAATTTTTAAGTTATTGTTTGAAATAAGTAACTGAGAATTATAAATATTGTTCTGAGTAGTCTTTAGTTATATGACATAGAGAGATGGATAATTAATTTAAAATTAAATTGACAAATAGCTAAATACATTTTTAAGTTCCTAAAAATCACTGGAATTACTAAAAGCACATATTCATACAAATGACACTTAATCACACATTTTCATAGTAAAACCTTGTGTTACCTGTTTTGAAGGATAAAATAAGTGTTTAGGTTCAGATATAGTTTGTGTTGAGTATTTTCTGAAAGAAAATGAGCTCTCAAGGTTGTTAATATTGCTCTTTCTCAACACATGTGTTTTGAGTTTTATAAAAATCTCTTTATCTTTCTCTCTCTCTCTCCCTCTCTCTCTCTGTCTCTCTCTCTCTCTGTCTCTTTCGCTCACAGGCATACCCTAAATTTTTTGGGGAAAGAGTAGGTAATTCTCCCTACATGTTCAGTTTTTATAATTTACCTAATAAACTATAAATAAGTGTAACTTTTATTTCTATTTATTGGAAAAAAATACAAATTTAACTCATAAAAATTTTTACCCGGTGTAGTGGTGCATGCCTGTAATGCCAGCACTTGGGAGGCTGAGGCAGGAGGATCGTTGTGAGTTCAAGACCAGCCTGGGCCACAAAGTAAGCTCAAGGCCAGCCTGAACTGCAGAGCAAGACCCTGTCTCAAAAAGACAAAAAAAAAAAACAACTATTTTTTCTGTCATTCAGTCAAACTTTTGGGACTTTATTTCATTATGGATTTTGGGATAGGCAAATTAAAACTCTCCAAAGTGGTCAACACAAGTTTTTGTGTGGCCACAGGAGAACGAAAAGTAAAGCAGAGTAACCAAGGGCAAATCCATGCGAAGCGGTGTATGCAATAAAAATCTCTTTAACCAAGCTTTGCTTTTGTTATTTTAAAGAGAAAAAAACAATAACAAAAACAACAACAAAGATAAAAGCAAAACAAAACAAAAACGATAAAAACAGTGCAGAATTTCAAAACAAGATGATAGAAATTAACAATGGTTGTTATATTTTACATTCTTCAATGAAGTTGCTCAGATTACCAGATGTAAGAATGCCAGACTGACCAAACAGTGAAAGGGAATAAAAAGTAGTACAAACATTAGAAAAGATACAGAGCTTCACTACACAAGATGATAGGAATTCACCAGTGGTTGTTATATTGCATATTGTTGTCTTCAAATTCATTGTTCAGATTACCAGATATAAGCATGCAAAATGGGTCAAAAAATTTTAAGCATTAACTGTTCTTTTCAATATACCAGTAGATGTTAGACATCAGCAGTACAATTATCCAAGCTATCTTTGTTACAAAACAGCAAACCGACACTTCATTGGCTAGGTTTCTCTTGTTGGTCTAAAATTATCAATAAAGTAACATTGTTGCAAACTATAAAAACCCAAAGGCTATTTTGGTATAGACCAAGACAAACCTTTTGCAGTACCTACTCCAATAGATGCTTTCTGGAACCCAAGGAAAGCCCTGACAAAACTCCACAAACTGGATGGCTTGCAAAACAAATACTCACTTTATTCTTTCTTAGTTCTACATTCTTGGATGCTTAAATCATGATGTGGGAACGATGATTCCTTCTGAAACACTGAAGGAGAATAGGAAGGTCTCTCATTTGTTTTCTAGCTCCTGTTTGCCAGCAACCCATGGAGTTCCCAAGCTCTTTGTGTGTGCCTAGGCCTTGACACCGCTGCTTTGTAGGACTATCAAGTACAGTGACATCTTGGTTCTCTTTGATAATTGGATCCAGGCAACATGCCATGTACCAAAACCAGTGAGTATCAACACCGACAAATAACAAATTGTTTTGGTGGTAAAAGCGGATGAGTGAAGTGACAGTCAAGTTCTAGCTGGAGCTTTCAGATTTTAATGCCAAGCAAACAAGGAACACTGGTATAGAATTTTTGCATCAAAATGCATCCAGAGTAAAAGTTGAGGATATTGAAAGCAGGTAAGTACCAAGGCATAACTGTACTAGATTAGGACATATCTAATCTGGTGTAAAATCCTCTCCACTGCTTACATAAGCAAAAACACGCTTTCCAAATAAGACCACATGCTGAGGTACCAGCGGGCATGAATTGTGGGCTGTGTGGTATGTAGTACAGTGTAATGTTCTATATTTAGATGAAAGCATTGCTACCCTAAAGAGAACCATTCTCCTAGTGATAATGGAGGGTCTTTGTGTACATTTTTTTCCTTCCAAAGCTATAAATCCTATTGTGAGAACTGAACCCAATCAAGAAATGCAGATTGGAGGCTTTTGCAGGGCTGAGCATAGATTCTTAGACATTGTATGTATGGGAGTTAAACTTTGCCCACAAAGTTTCCAATGGTCATAAAAACTCCGTTAGAAATACTTCCTGATATTGCCATGACAGGTAGGACTATATTCTCTGGATTTTCTATGGTAGAAGACAACATTGTATTAGAAGGAGACTGAACTGAGTAAAAAGCTTTGATGCTTCACTACAGGCTGCATTCTCCTCATCCTTTTAGCAAGCCAATGTGTGGTTAGCGAAAGGAAATGCCATCGCTGGGGAAACCTGCTGGTGATTGATGTCAGATAGTAGGTTGAATGACTGTTCATCATGACAGCAACACCACTTCAGAGAGCAAGAGTGGAGGACTTTACAAAACGAGTCGTGATAAAACATTTAAGCCCATAATTAACTGCAAAGTAACTAGGAATTGAGAGTTAAATTAAAATGTTTTATAGATTGGAAAAGCTGAATTGATTTACTGTTCCTCTAATGAGGGTACAGGCCAGGGATATAGCTCAGTGGCATAGTGCCTGCCTGGCAAAGTCAAGGTCCTGAGTTCGATACCTGATACCAAAAAAATAAATAAATAAAAATAAATGAGACCCCTCAGTCAAGTTGTACAGGATGTACATTTCTAGAAATATAGGCTTGTGGAATGGAGGGACACATCAAGAGATTCTTTTTGTGACAACAACATAACTGATATTAGGGACACCAAGATTGGTATTTTGATATTTAGAAATAGACTAAGACAAATCACTATTCATTAAACACTCACCTTGTAAAATGACAAAATATTGCACATAATAGCCTACCTCTCCTTATAACTGAGTCCTACCCAATTCTAATAATTCATCTCAGAAAAGAAGTAAACTAAGTGTTGGAGGTTGATTTATGGTTATTTATTTTAGTTTAGTACCATTTGTTTGCAATCAAATCTTGATACAGCCTAATGTGAAGATGTCTCTATTTTATGTTCTTCTGTTACTCAGTATTTTCATACATTTTCCTTCAGAAAATGAGAATCATAAGTTTGATTACATGGCATTACTCCAGGCTGCTGCTGGGATTTTACATAATAAATGCCACATGCTCTAAGATTTTTAAAAAGAGTCAAACTCTAAATCATATTAGGCTCCAAGAGTTTTTAGAAAAGGGATTTTGGACTCCTACTTCCATTTCAGAGAAAAACCCTGATAATGTATTAGTTGCTAGGGCTACCAAAACAAAATACCACAGTCCAGATGTGTTAGCTTTTTTTTTTTTTTTTTTTTTGATGTGACAAAATATCTGAGAAAAACATCTCAAAATAAGAAAGATTTGCCGTTTTAGGTGTTTCGCTGCTTGGACAGCTGTTCCCAGTGTCTCTGGGTCTGTGGTGAGCCCGTGTGTCATGGCGGAAAGAGGAAACCGAGCAGAGCTGCGCACCACATGGCTTCTAGAAACCAAGAGAAGGAGATAAATGAGCAGGAAAGATAAATCCTTCCGTGGAGACCCAGGGAATCTCTCCTCCTCGTGTTGCTGATGCCTCCAACACTGCCATCGAACTGTAACTGCGTCCCTGGGTTAGTGCGCTGATGACGGCAGAGCCTGCAGGACCCAGGTCCTTTCTCAAAGCCCAGGTCAGAGCATCCGTCTAGTGGGGACCAGGCCCGCAGCGCACAGACTCTGCGGGAACCCTGAGTCTGAGCCACAGCACTTGGTGATGTGACAAGTGGAAACTTTTCTGATAATTTTAAAAGCAGGAAATGTTAGATGACATTATCATCGTTTCATTTCTTCTGAGGCTTTGATTCTTGGCTTGTATCTGGTCATCTTCTCATTATGTCTTCATGTGGTCTTGTGTGTGTGTGTGTGTGTGTGTGTGTGTGTGTCTGTGTCCTAATTACCTTTTCTTATAAGAACACCAGTCATACTGAATTAGAGTCCACAGGGCATCATTTACCTTAATCGCTTCTTTAAAGGCAGTAGCTCTGAGTACAGTCACACAGAGTGTTGAGAGTTAATGTTTCTGCATACAAATTTGGTAGGCCAAAAATGTTCCAGAAAAGCAGCCTATAACTGGCAGTAATTCTTTATTATTCCCTTTATTTTCTCCTTAATATATTTAATATCAGGAACTTCCTCCTATCCTGCGCTTACCTTAGAATAGGAAACTGATGACGTATTTTAAAAATTGCATAAAAACCTACCGAAATAGTTCTGATCAGTGTGAGAAAAAGAAAGGTGGTGTTCATCTGTCCTAGGGGTTAAATTTTTGGTAGGTAGAGCTATTCTCAATGTAAAGATGGAGATGTTGGGGAACAGACCAGCTTGGATTTGGAGTGAGTTGTAAAGGAGACAGGAGTCTGTTCTGGGGCTCCTTCAGGCAGCAGTTCCCACAAATCTTGTCTATGTGGTTGCTGTGATAGAAAGCAACTTTGCCAGCAATGTATAATACTTGAAAGACCCAGTCATTTAATAACAACCAGGAATGCATTATACCATGATTCACTGCACTTCTGCCTATGTTGCTTTTGGTCTCAGAGATATTAGTGAAATCTAGATATTACTCCCTGTGGATTTCTGTCATCTTTCCTTCAGCCTATTTGAAGTATTTGGGAAGCCTGTCCAGATTTATATCATTTACTACCCAGTCAGGCTCTTGCTTCAAAAGTGATGAGGCATCAGTGAAGTCTCTTCCTTATTCACTTCAATATGTTTGTGCTCCATCAAGAAGAAATGCCTGTGTGTTTTTAAGCTGTGTGCCACTCTGCTTTATGTACAGGCACTGAACTAGATTTTCCTCAACAAACATTCATCCATGTTTTCATTCATCTGGCAAATGTGTGAGGAGTGTGCTTTACTCAAGGAGGACCGTGAAGCCCTGGGAACCTAAGCACAGAATCTTTACGTGGAAGAAATGTCCAAATCTTGAAGAGCTAAGAGTGAAGAGAAAAGATTAAAAATAATAACAAATGGAGTTAGAGATTTCTTAAACTGTGTGGGAAATTGTGCTCTAAATTTTAAGTGTGGTATGACTAGATAATCTTAGACTGAATGCAAAACTCTCACTATAAATACAGATTAGCTGTTCTGCTTATTCACTAAACATATCAAATTAGTTGAAGACTGTGTTGGCCTTCACAAGCAGACATAGGTGTAGTACAGTTTTATATAGCTTCCTAATCCACACCTATGTGAAGAAGGCTCATAAGTGAAAGAATACTTGTTAGGGGAAGAGTCTGAATGAAATTGGTGCCTTGGAGATACTTGTGCTATTTGAAGGCCTGAAGACTAACTTCTTTTTGCCCATCCCACGTGTCTCTGAGGGAACCACATGTAGTTTTAGAGCACAAAACTACAGCATCTGCAGGTCTGTCTGAAAACAATTTCTATATAATTCAATTATAAAAATCTTACACTTACAGAATGGTGGCATGAAGAATGCTATAGAAATTAATCTCTAATAAAATGATTATAAATAGTAGAAATTACAAACACAACCACTATTTGACATTTCATCAAAGATGGTCCAACATACACTAATCAATGAATGTGATACATCATATCAATAAAATGAAGGACAAAAAATATATGATCATCTCAATAAACGTAGCAAAGACATTTGATAGATTTGAAAATCTAAACACTAAAACCATTAGGTATAGAAGGAACATATCACAACCTACAAAGTAAACATAGTAATACAAGAGATAATGTTGTCCTGAATAGGAAAAAGTTGAAAACATTCTCTCTGCATTCTGCGGCAAGACGAGGATGACTGCTTCCATTACTTCCAATCATCATGGTGCTGGAAATCATAGTCATAGCAATTAAATAAGAAAAGAAAGGGCATCAGATTTGGAGAAAAGGTGGTTCCACTGTCAATGCATTTCAGTAATATAGTCTTGTATATACAGAGCCTCAAAAATTCCATCAAAAAATTAGTAGAAGTAACAAATAGACTCAGAAAACTTGCAGGTACAAAATTAGCATACAAATACCAGTAATGTATACACCAATACCATATACCAAAAGTAGAATCCAAGGAAAAATATCAAAAAACTTAACAATATAAACAGATAACCAGGTATATAAAAGGACAATTGTTAGATATAGATAGACATTTCTTAAAGGAAGATCTACAAGTTTCCAAGAAGTAAAAAATATTCAACATCACTAAATATCAGAAAAATGCAAACTAAAACCACAAGGGGTTGCCAATAAAAATACAAAAGATAACAAGTACTGATGAGGAATTTAAATTATTACAGTAATTATGAAAGATGGTGTGGAAAACCGGACATGGTGGCACAGGTCTGTAATCCCAGCACTCAGGAGGCTGAGGCAGTAGGATTGTTGTGAGTGTGAGGCCATCCTAGGCTACAAAGTGAGTTCAAGGCCAGCCTGAACTGCATAGGGAGACCCTGTCTCAAAAAGACAAAAAAAAAACAATCAAAACAAAGCAAAACAAAGAATGATGGCATGGGGGTTTCTAAAAATATTAGAAAATTGTAACGACAATGTGATTCAGCAATCCATGTTTGGAGATACATCTTCAGTATTTGAGATCAGTATATCAAAGGCACACCTGAATCCCATATTCATTGGAACACAACTCACAACAGTCTATAAATGTAAACAATCTAAGTATCCATCAGCTGAGAGGTGGATAAGAAAAGGCAGTGGATATACAAAATGGAATACTTTTCAAACTACACAAAGAATGAAATCCCATTAGTTGTGACAATACACTCACAACTGGAACTGGAGATCAGTGTACTAAATGAGATATGTCAAAAACAGAAAGATGAGTACATGACCTCACTCATAAGATCTTATACAAGTTGAGAGTACAGAGTTGGTTACTGGTGGCCAAGGAGAATAGACAGGAGGGGAAGATGGGGCAAAGTCAATCAATAGATACTGAGCTTCAGTTAGATAGGAATAAAAGTGCCCAGTGGAGTGATCATACAGATTGTGTACTGCATATCTGAAAAAGCTAGGTGGAAGTTTTGAATGTCTTTACTATAAAAGATGATCAGTGATTGAAGAGATAATACATTTACTTTGATTAAAATGCACACATTTATCAAAACATCATACAGTACCCTAACAGTACGCTCAATTTTTTTGGTATAAACTAAAAATAACTTTAAATAAAACTGAGAAAAATTAGTTAGGTATAGTGGTGCATGTCTATAATACCACTACTCTCAGAAGATGAGGTAGGAGGATCTCAAGTTCATGACCCGCTTGGGCACTGGAGGGACTTAGTAAGACCCTATCTCCAAAAGAAAATAAAAATAACAATAAAAAAGACTGAGGACATACCTCAGTGAAAATTCAAAAAGGTTTAATCCTTTGGACAAAAAAACATCTAAGTAAAAGAATTTTTTTTTTGCTGGGCATCATGGCACACAACTGGAATCCCAGCATTTGGGAAGCTGAGACAGGAGGGTCACTGTGGTTCGAGGTCATCCTGGGCTATGTAGTTAGTTCAAGCCTATCCTGGATGACATATTGAGACCATGTCTCAAAAAAAGAAAACATTTCTTTCACAAAAGTCTACATATTTTGTGAATTTATTTTTAAAAAGTCCTTAATAGAAAAATTTATAAAAAGAAAGTCCATCAGTAGTTGTCTGTAACTGGTAAAGGGAGAACTGATCTCTAGTAGGTCCACAGTTAATTTTTAATTTTTGGGTGATAGACATGTTATATAATTACTTGTGTAATGTTTGTATGAGTTATGAATATACTAAAAAACAGTGACATTAGTCCTTCATCATTCATGGCTTTGCTTTCTGCAACTTCAGTTACCCATAATCAATTGCAGCCTGCAAATATCGAATGAAAGATTCCAGAAATAAATAATGGTAAAGTTTTCAATTGGATAGGACTCTGAGTAGTGTGATGAAATCTTTCGCTTTTCTACTCCATCCATAGGATGTAAATTAGTGTCTTTCCCAGCCTGCACTGTATCTGCTTGTTAGTCATTTTGTAGCTGTCTTGGTTGTTCGATCAACTGTTGTGGTATCAGTGTTTGCGTTTAACCTTTATTTTACTTAACAACTACAGAACACAAATGTACTGAAGGCTGGCAATTCATCTATGCCAAAGAGAAGCTTTAACGTGCTTTCTTAATCAAAATTTAAAACCATTTTTATTTATTTAATAAGAACAGAAAAGACAGTGTATGTGGATGTCGCTAAAATCTACATTACAATACCTCGAGAGTGAGGGATATATTCACAGAACTTATTAACATACATATATTCATAGTTGATACTATTGTTGCTAAGTCCTTACTGTGCCTAATTTATAAATTAAACTGTATCATTGTTTGCAAGTATAGGAAAAAATAGTATAGTTTGTTTTAGTGCCGTCTACATTTTTAGATTCCTACTGGAGGTCTTGGAATATATTATTTCCAAATAAATGGGGGGAGGGAATAGAGTAAAATGGTAAATTTCATGGTATGGAATTATATTTCCATAAAGAAGTAAAAGAGAAGATAAAGAGAAAATATTGAATATGGTAAGAAAGAAAATTAGCTATGGTTTTTCTTTCTGCAAGTACATGTTCAAATTAAGAATTCTGGTGATCAAATATTATTTCATAACAACAGTGATGGCAATGATATTGGTAAAATTTAAGGGACATAAATAAAAAGAAATATATCTATACACATGAAAATAGTGAATGTAGAGAGATTATACATATCTCCTTAAATACTAGTAAAAATGGAACATGGATATAAGTGGGAATATTAATACTATTACTTTAAAAACAATAGTCTTCAAATATCAGTTATTTATCATCTATTTTTTGTTTCCTATTTTGACCTTAGAAATATTGTCTCAGCTCTTTTTATCAGACTGTCACCTATCATAAAATTGTAATAAATTTTACCTTGCAGAATTGTGCTATAATTTTCCCTCTGATTTGATGTAAGCTTTTATACTGGTTACCAAAATAACAAAGAGATTTATTTAGTCATTGCAGTAAAACAACTGCATATTCAATAAAAATTATAGAAATTGCTATTTTAACACATTACCGATGAAAGCTAATTGCTTTATTTTCAGTTTTTATCAAACCATGATACAAGATTGTGCTTAGTGTGCATGTGCAATGTGTGGAGACTTGATAGTGTGTCCATGTGTTTGTGGCTTTTTTTACCAAGTTCTGTGCTACTCAGTGTAGACTGATTGTAATATATTATTTGATTTGTCTTGCTGTTGCTGTTTTTGTTTAATTCATATTATTGCAGAAAAGATTTTTGCTTCCTAAAGACATTTTATCTGGTTTCTTGCCTGAATCTGCATTTGAGGTCCTCTCTAATAATATCCATGCCTTAGCATTACTATGGCACCACTTTGCTTGATATATTATTATTTATAAAACAAATACAAAGAGTGATAGATATGCTATTGCATTACATACTTGCATGCATATATTCAGAGATGTGATTTTTTGTTTCTTAATCAATGTCTGCAATACACAATCTTCGCATAATTTGTGTGGAGTTGGCACATAAACTTACACATCTCACTTCATTTCTGCATCCTTTCCCCACCTCCATTTCCCTCCATGTCTTCACCCCATTTTCCTTTGAGAAAGATCTCCATATTTCCTATTATGAGCCTTTCATTTTGCTCTCTGTTTGTGTTTTGGGCTTCTCATATAAAAGAAGCCATGAGATATTTCAGCTTGTGTGTTTAATTTATTTCACTTAATATTATGGCCTCAAGATGTATTCATTTCCCTACCAATGTCTCAAATTTATACTTCTTTATCACAGAATACTACGCCATTGTGTATAAATATAACATTTTTTATCCAATCATCTGTTCCTTGATATATAGGCTGCTCCATGATTTGGTTATTAAAAATTATGTTGCTATAAATATGATTATGCATATATCACTGTAATATTATTTCTTTAAGGCTTTCGGCAAGCAGAGAATAGATGGAGAATTGCTGGGTCAAGTAGAATTTCTAGTTGTAGCTTCTTGAGGAGATGAGCACATTGAACTTAATTTTTTGAGGTTCCTAGAAATTCTTGATTTTCAGGAAGCTGGTGGTTAACTGAAATTTACCACAATCTTCTCCAGATCTTCTGCTGGAAATTCCATTCCTTTTGCTAGTAACTCTCCACTGATTAACACAATTAGAGCTAGAGTTGCTCTTATTTTCTTGATCACCTCTGGAGAATAAGATTTTTTTTTTATTTCAAAAGGTAGGAAATAAATCTAAGGTGAAACTGAAGGTGTATACTCATTAAGTAATTCTTGGATAAAAAAGTAATGTGTATCTATTATCTATTGACTACACAACAAACCAATCAAAATAAAATGTCTTAAAGTAAAGTACCCTTTTTAATGGTGAAAGAATATATTGGCCAGCCATGTGAGCCTGCTGACTGGGGTAAGGTGTTATGTTATTTAATCAGGATTCTATCATGAGTTTGTACTTAATTGACACGGTGACAGAAGATAGGCTAACCTATGATGGTTTCACATTTTCAGTCGTGAGCTAGTCAACAATTCACACAAGAATCATGTCTGGAGAATGTGTTTTAAAGCAGTCAACAGTAATCTGTTCCACAGAGGGGACAATAATTCAAGGATATTAGATATCTAATGAGAAATTATAGACGCTAGGGAGAATTTTTGGAATTAAAAAGAAAATCAATCCAGAATTCTGTACCTATTTAATGTATCATTCAAAACTAATACAAATGAATATACTTTGAGATGAAATAAAATAAACTGTCACAACTGAACATATATAAATAATTCACTCACCACAAAAATATGCATATGCATAGATATGGAGTAATTGCTGATGTGTACAAGTGCTCTACATATGATAACTATAAAATAAACAGGAACAGGGGTAAAACGTTGCATAGTTTCAGAATTCTACATATTACATGAAAGACTATTATTTATTCTAAAGTTGGCTATGCAAATTATAATTATAAATTATTATAATACATAGGAAAGATAGTTCTTGGAGTAAATGACCTTGAATAATATTTCTCAAATATCTGTGATGGAAAGCCATGTTTCCTCCCCTGCATATTGCAGTCTATTTTTTTTGTAATAAATGAAAGCCCATACTCAGGTATCACAGAATTTCATACTTGTTTTGAAAGACTCCAAACGAACTCTGTGAATTTCTGTCTATATTTTGTAGTAGGCTAGCAACATATTGACCTTGTCTGAATCCCATGTTTACAATGAATATGTATGTATGAGATTTAAACCCTTTTGAAATTTCTTACATATTGGGATTTCCTTTTATATTTTTCTCAATATGTTGTCTGGAAACATAAATTTTAAATGTAGACAAATGTACACAAATATTTAATTATTAGTTTTTTATGTTCTCCATAGCAGATATTAATATAAGCAAGTATTATTATTGTTTGGTTCATACATACAAGTAGACTATTTACTTACTTGAATTTTTCCATACGAAGATGTATATGAGTAATGTACCTCATTTTTCAGCCAGGAGTGGTGGCACACGTCTGTAATCCCAGCACTTGGGAGGCTGAGGCAGGATGATTGCTGCGAGTTTGAGGCCAACTTAGTCTACAAAGTGAATTCAAGGCCAGCCTGAACTGGAGAATGACATCCTGTCTCCAAGAAAATATGCCATTTAATCTAATTTCTAAGAATTATATTATAATTCTTATAGTATGAGTTTATATTCTTATACTATAAGAATTTATATTTTTATAGTATAAGAATTCTTATAGGAATAATCTATTGTAATATAGTTCCTGGATATAGCTTTAATTTATTTTTATATCCTTAAAGAAACCAGTTTTAAAAGGTTTATGCCATCACGTTGTTGCAGAAATTGTCTCTGATGTCCGATTTAACTTCTTTTCATAGGGCAGGTGAAGCATTGTAGGTGGACTAAGTGAGGGGCGGTTAGTGTGATGCTCTTGAGATTGATGAGAACCGAGCCGCTGTTCTGTGCAATATCTCCAAGTTCAGGAAAGCACTCCGCTAGACTGTGTTAATTGGGAGAGCTGTGCGTAACAAGAGAAACTGTATCTGTTTCTGAATGTTCTATACTGCTTGTCCTTCTGTAGTCATATTTCTAATTTATAAGACTAGCTTTGTAAAATATTTCCTGATTCAGAGGATGAGCAAGCCACATCCAGATCAGCCTATTTGGACAATTTTGCCAATCAGACATGCAAAGCTACAGTGGGGAAGGCTAATTGGGACTTTCCCAAGGTCTGGTGTAATACTCATTTCAACCCCAACATCAGAATTTTCTCATTCTTTGGGTGAAAATTTCAGGGGAATGGGAAGCCTGGACCTCTTTGTCTCCCACAGGAGTTTGCTGATCTCTCTGTTTTGTTTGCTCACTGCCATGACTTGTTTCAGTATCGTTGTCTGACTTACATAGGTGTATGATGGTGGAATTTATGTGTCAGCTGGACTGTTTCAAACGATGAACAGATTAAATATTTCCTCCCATGTCTATAAAGGTATTGCCAATGACATTAGCATTTCAATGGATTGACTCACTAAAGCAGATTTGCACCCCAGTATAAGTGAGCTTTATTCAATTTATTAAGGGCATGAATAGAATAAAATACATAGGAAAGGCAAATGTGAACCTTCTCCTTCCTGCCTAACTGCTCAAGCTGGAATATGGATCTGTTTTTGCTCTTGAACTGTGAGTGATGTCATTGGCTGTCTTTGTCCTGAGACTTCAGACTTTGAGAAGATTCACAGTACTTTTTTCTTGTGTGTCTGGCTACTTCTTAAGCTCTAGCAGCATGTCAATAAATTTCTCAAAATGTATATAAACCTACCTAACCACATATATCCTATTGGTGGTCTTTCTCTGAAAAAATTTGACTAATGCAATGATAATGGAGAAATAATATTTTATGCATAAAAGGCATGATTATCACAATATATGATGAATGTTTAAATTTTAAAAATTATAGTGCTGGATACATTGCCATTCATCCTCCTCAAAATATCTCCTCCTTTTTCACCTACTTATCTCATTGTACTTTTGGTTTTGCTGTTTTTTGAAACAGTGGTGTACATCCTGTTTCATGAGAGTCTCTATAGGGTGTGATCTAAATTATGATGAATGGTGCTGCCGAGTGCCATCCAATGGAGAGGCTGGCTCCTAAATACATTATAGAGTGTCTTCATTCATCGGATGCACTAGATCCGGCACCTTGAAACTTCTGGCTCTCCCCCAAATAAATGTCCATGCAAACTTTGGCATGGATTCAAGATATCACAGCAGCCATGACAGTACAACAGATGACACTCAGGAATGAGGATGTCCACAATTGCTCAGTAAGTGGCAAAAACAACAGGGTAAGTGTGTTCAAAGTGGTGGGAAATATGTTGAGAAGAATTAATAGTAACATAATTTTTACTATGACTAATATTTCTTTAAAAATTTAAACAATCATAGTACTGTTTCACCACACCTTATATATCTTATGTTTGCCTTTGAATACCCTTTATAGCCTTTTACATTTACTTCTAAAAATCATGTATTGTGCAGCTTTGGTAAAGAAGATAAACACATCATCCTCATACGATTCTATGTAGGGATCATCAAGGTAGGGTTCATTTGATGGCTAGTCTGTGAAATAAAGTATACAATTTCCTGACTTCTTGTTATATTAGGACTCAATTGCTCCCTTAAAATCTCATGAGTTTGGAAGGTGCTGGGATATTGGGGGAGGGGCACTCACTGGGGGAGCTACCCACTGATGAGCTCAGTAGCTCGATGTGCTCATGTGAGGGGGGCCTGAACGAAGGTGAGACCTGGGTGCTTTTGTTGCTCGGTTCTCCCTTCTCTTTCTGCTTCCAGCTGCCACGTGTTGAGCACACTTTCCTGTGCCATTTCCCTGCACCATCCCATTCCTGCTTTGGAGTCAGCAAACCATGGATTTTAGTCGTGGGCAAAAATAAACCTCTGCTCCTTTCAACTGTGAGTGTTGGGTATTGTGTCTTATGCGACACGGACTATGACTGAAATTGGTGCCAGCAGTGTTTTACTGCTGTGACTGGCCTGATCCAGTGTTTCTGAAGTCTTTGGAAGTGATTTCTGGGAGAAGTTTGGAAAAGTTTGAGATGCTGGGGAGAGAAGCTATTGAGTGATATAAGCCAAGGTTAATGAGAGATTCTTTTCAAAGCTCAGCAGAGCAGAGATTGATAGAAATGTTGACGGTAAAGGTCACAATCAGTAGATTTCAGCTGGGAACCAGGACTCCATTGGCAGATGGACAACAAGCCATGTGTATCACGTTCTGGCAGAAAACCTCTTTTACATTTTTTTCATGTCCTTAGACTTTGTGGGAAAATGAGACTGAAAGAAACTGACTTACCTTGTGGAAGAAATTTCAAAGCATCCCAAAGTTCAGGCTGTAGTCTGGGCACTGTTGTCTGCTTTCAGCCAAATTTACAGTAAGGATCAAGAACAAAAAACTCATTTGAAAAGTTTTCAGTTACCTCAGAAAGGAAGAGCCCGAGAAGGTGAGGCAAAATGCATCGTGGCTGCTTATAGATTAAAAAGGAGCTAACCATTTTGCATTAGGCTAACAGATGTTTAAAAGCATCCCAGGAATTGCAAAACTCCATCCTCTGCAGGCTCAAAGGTGCACTCTATGACTTTTATTTTAAAAGTGATCCCCAACTGACTTGCTTATTCACAGTTCTAAGGGATGTTTAATCCTGAGTTCAGCCATTAGAGTACTCAGAGAGCACTGCAACCATGATCCGAGAGGGCCTGACTACTGAATGAGTGAGTGGCAGATCTTGGTATCACCTACATGCTGCTGTTTTGCAGGCATGCAAAATTCAAGGGGATAAGGCATCATCTACCCAGATTTCAGAGAATGGTCTAGGAGGCCAGACAAAGTGTCCTTGAGAGGGTGGTCTACGAAACAGTAAGTGGGAAGCCAAAAGTTCAGTGGAGACCCTAGGAACCTGGATATGTCAAGAATGCAGAAGACGAGCTTCAGGCAGTGGGCAGAGCAGCCCATGAGAGAGCAATGAGGGCTGCAACTGGCGAAGCCAGAGTGGGATTGCCTAAGCCTCTGCAATTCACATTGCACCACATCCTCTTCCAGGTGCTGCATGCAGAGTGATAGGATTTTATATTTACTTTACTGAGTGTCAGTCAGTGTTGCTTTGGTCTGATTCTTCTACCTGCTTAATTCTTCCCTTTGAAGTATGAAGATTTACCTTGTGCCATTCATTGTACGTTGGCAGTCTTGAGCTTTCTTTTTAATTGTTATAGGGGTTCCCAGGTAAGAGTTTGCTCTCACAGGATTTTGGACTGGGACTTTTCAGCACGGTTGGAACTGTTAAGAATTTGGTGAGGATTAGAGCTGAGCCAAATTACTAATTTTGGATAATGAAATAGACAAGAACATTTTGGGGTCAAGGACCCAAATGTTACAGCCCAGGTCTAAAAGGTCAGCCTGAACTCTCTTATGTGTGAAGGCTAATCGGAACTTGGGGGAACTATTCTCATCAGTGGATTCATCCCCCGATGGGTGCAGTGGCTAAACTGGGCTGTTAGGGTGTGTGGTCTGGTTGGAGAATGCTCATCGGAGGCATGACCTGGAAGGATGTTTTCTTATCCCTAGGTCCTCCCTTCTCTCTCTGCTTCCTGCCTAGTATAGGCTGAACAACTTTCCTTCTGCTGTGTCTCCCTGCCGTGACATTTCTGCCTTACAAGCCAGTCTCTGATGGACTGGAACCCTAAGCCAAAACAAATCTCTTGGAGCCGTTAGGTATTGTGTCTTAGTGACATTTGTGTAAGACATTTGTTCATTCAGTCATCCATTTAAAAGATGTGCATGTGGCTGTTTGCCATGTACAAGACAGAGAGGTCAACAATATTCCCAGGATTTGTTAATTCCATAGGAGGAGGGTGAGGCACAATCTCTGGCATATACACTAGCTGATACCATAGCAATTGTTTTGTAATTTAAAGAGAGATTAAGATTACTTTAATTTTTAATGAATCAATGTATATTTTGTTTTAAAAATAATTGCATTAAATGTTTAAATTGCTCTGAAAAATATGAGAATAGATTTAGCTGTTGTTTAATTCTTAACTTTGAATTTTTTATTAAAATAAGTATTATGAATTGTGGAATTAACTGATGAGTGCATATTTTAAGGTTGCCACTAGTTTCACCTCTTTGGGATAACACAGCGTTCAACAATGCCTATTACTAAAAATCTATTCCTGTTTATTCCCTTGGTATTCCATAAAAGTTGTTCATTTCAGGAAATGATTTTGACCATTGCTGAGATTTTTCCCACACAATCTTAATCTGCAGGTTTTTTTTTTTTTTTGTGGTACACTTTATCATTAATCTTTCTATTTTTTTTGAGACAGGGTCTCGTATGTAGTTCAAGCTGCCCTTGAATTCACTATTCAGCTGTGGCTGTCCTCCAGCTTGCAGCAACCCTCCTGCTTCAAACTCCTGAGTGTGGGGATTACAGACATGTACCATGATGCCCGGCTAACTGATATACTTATTTTTATTTATTTATTTATTTATTTTCCGGTACTGGGAATAGACCTCATGACCTTGCGCTTGCCAGGCAGGCGCTGTGCCACTGAGCTAAATCCCCAGCCCCATCTGATATACCTTTTAAGGAAAGAAAATAATTCACAGCAGCTTTCTCTAATTTCTTTAATAGAGTCTTGCTATGTAGTTCAGGCTGGTCTTAAACTCATTATTTAGTCCAAGCTGGCCTTGAATTCACTGTGATTCTCCTGCCTCAGCCTCCTGAGTGCTGGGATTACAGAAATGCACCACCACACTCAGCTCTTCCTATTCTTTCTTTCTAACTTTCATTCTTCAGTACATGTTGGCAGTATATAACAATTACATTCATTGTGAGAATGGTTGGTACATGCACATAGTACCTCTTAAAGCTTTTTGCAGTTCTAAGATCTGAGTTGCTCCTCGGTATACAGTAATCTAAATTTTTCTCTATTATGCTATTCTGATCACTTTATCATTAATCTTAAACTGTAAATTCCATGTAGTTTTCCTCCAGTTCATCTATGACTTTCATGACAGGCCTGGATTTTAGGTTTCTTTTTTACCCCATGCCTACTAGAAAGTAGAATGTACTGTAAAGGTTTAAAAAGTAGTTTTTGAATGCACAGAATTAAAAGTTTCTCAGGCAACTTTGAAGAATACCAAAATTTGAAAGCTAAATGATGTCTTGAATTTGTAACATATGAAAATAGACCATAAGCGGCTTACAGAACCATGCATATTCATTCTGTTACACTCATCTAAGGTTAGTTATTATATTTCCTTATGCATTTATTAGTTTTAACTTCTCAGAATTCAGCTGACTCTTTAATTATTGCTAAGATTCCACAAGGTAGATATATTTGATGACATGTAGATGAACATGAGACTTGAAATTATTGTAGGTTCTACTGAAAAATAGCCTGGGTATAAACTTTGATCCAATAGGTGTAGAGACAAAACAACATCAAAACCAAAGTGATACTGTATTACAATTTAGTAAGTGATACTGTGTTACAATATCACAGTAAGTGATACTGTATTACAATTT
>NW_004955403.1:28877592-28932004 GCF_000276665.1 Chinchilla lanigera
AAGTGATACTGTATTACAATTTAGTAAGTGATACTGTGTTACAATATCACAGTAAGTGATACTGTATTACAATTTCTCTATTGACATGTTGTTGTCCCATGCCATACAGTCTCAAGTCAGTTTCTAAAAACAAAACATTGAAAGCAGCTTGAACCTGAAGGCTCTTCCTTCGCTACTAATTAAATTAAGTTGGTGTGAAATGGAAAGGGTGAGTTGTATGTGGAGTTTTTGCTTTAATTCTGTTGTAAGATATTCTGGAAGTTTGCCACCGAATTTTTATTGTGTGGGAGTAATTTCACTGAAATCTTTACGCCCATTTTGAATGCATGTGGTGCTTTAGTTATAAAAATTGCAATCACTAAGTTATCAATTAGTGTGCTTTGGGGAAGTGAAATAACACAAAAATTGATATTTTATGAATGTAAGGCATTAAAAAAGTTTGCTCCTGACCTGAATTTCAACTAGAAAAATGTGATTAATATGTTTTGTTTTTATACTCTCTTGGTCATTAAAGCTGATAGTTTGCAATTTCCGTGTGTTTCCAAGTACTGCAGTAATTGGATTATGGGCTTTCTCATCAGAACAGCCAGGTGATTATCCTGAGGAGCGTGGGTGATGCTCTCCGCCTGCTCTACATCACTGCTGCCTGAGGTAGGTCATCCATTTACTGTGTAAGTGGCAGGTGGCAAACCCTTGAGGCCTTGTGACCTAGGGCCTGTCTCACTGGAATATTGATACTGCATATTGATACTCACTAGTAGTACTGCTCTTCTGCTTAAATTTCCTTCTTTCTTTCTTCCAAGTAGAGCAATAAAAACATTTTCCTGAACTTTTATTTTATATATAATAATTGCATCTCTTGAATTACACTAGAGGATAACATCCACCATAAGGTTTGGAGGGGTCTAACTGTTTAGAAGTATTTGCTTCACTTTAAACAAAATCTCTGTGGAAGACTACCTCTTAAGAGATTTAAAGCTCCCTGAATTTTACCTTTTTTGATTGGCTGGTACAACATAAATTCATGACAAATATTGTTTTCTTTCTTCTTTCACAATTTTTAATGCCAAATGATCCTTTATATTTTATTAGTTTAAAACATATTTTGCATGAAAGAGAAGACATTTTTATCACCTCAATGACAGTAAATTATCTGTAGAGAATAACTACACAGACTCTAAAATCAATTGTGTTAGCATCGTTACTATAATAAAATACCTTTGACAGTTAACTTAAAAAGAAGAAAGGTTGATTTTGGCTCACAGTAATGGAAGCTCCAGTCCAAGGTCAAGTAGCCTTCTAGCTTTGGGTCTCTGGCAAGGGTTCTCATCATTTTAGGAGTGAGTGATAGAGCAAACTAGTCACATCATAAACCTGGCAGCGGAGAAAGACTCTGAGACTAGGGCTTCATGATCCTTTTGAACAGCACATCCTCAGTGGCCTAAGCATCTCTCTGTAGTCCACCTGTCAGTGGCTTTTTCACCTCCCAAAAGTGTCTTTCTGGGGAGCAAAGCTTTAATGCAGGGGCCTGGGGAGGACACTATCCAAACCACCGTATCTATGCATTATGGTTATCATTCCACATGCCATAACCAGGCAACAGGAACACCTACGATAAATGTAGATGCTTCATGTGTTTAAGGACGTATCATGTGTAGTGCTCCATTCAACATCTGCTAGAATCTTTCATCTGATTAATTTTTGTGTTTATTGATATTACAGCATATTCAACCAAAATCAAAACCACATAATACTTCCCTCTTGACTCCTCTGCAGGTTAAACTAAAAAATGATGTTAAATATTGAACAACCACCATAAAAATAAGTTAAGGAACAGGTTTGGATGCAGGTGGGGCTCACACAGATGCCTTTCCCAAAAGCTGTGAGGACTGGGTAGCAGAGGCTTACTTTCCACCTACTCTGGAGAATTTGGCTAAATCGGCCTGGGAAGTTACAGGTTCTCCTCTGCCATGCCTTCACTGCTCCAGGGCATTCCAAAGTCTGCAATGCATTTCTAGGTTATTAAGAAATAAAATTAAAAGCAAAGTAAAGTAGAAAGCAAGCCTGCACCCCCTTACCTCTTTGACCAGTTAGAAAGAGTTATATAAAAGTGTGGAATTTCATTTTGATCTATGAAGACATTTTAAGGAACTGAAGAGATTTATATTAATAAATTCCAATAATATCTTGTTTGGTACTTAAGCATACTTAATGAACTCATTAAAATGTACATTATTTAACTATTTCAAAGTAAACAAAATAACTCAGATTTAGAAAAGCAAGTGAAAGGAGAAATGTAAAGGATGAGGCTGGGGAAATTCATGTAAATTCAGTCTCAATTCTTGTGGCATGAGGAGGAAATGTATACTGTCTACAGTTGAGGTGGAAAGGAGCAGCGGGCTGATTTGTTTGCATTGTTGTAATATTTACGCCTTCGGTAATTTCAGAGAATGGAATAGTTTACAAAAGGTAGGTGAAAGATAAATTCCATCTTTATTATGTCATTTGTGTCATGTTAGTTATAACTTATTAAATGTGATATAGACAGAGCTGGAAGTTTCTTGGGTACTTCTGTAAGATCCTTTCATATTTTTGATGAATCAATTGTAAATAGGGTTTAAAAATAAATTTACAGTAGACATTATATCTATTGAATGAAACACTACCAAAACTGATGCTTTTGTAATAATGTGCCTGGGAGTACACTGTTGCTTTTTGTGTAAATCTGACATCTAAAAGAGGGAGTTATACATCTGTTTTATTCCCTGTAATAAAGGTGATTTCTGGGAATTGTTTTCTGAATATCTCCACAATAAGATGTACATCATTTTTATTGATGATATGGGAGATGTCATTTGTGAAGCTTAAGTACATCATTTTCTTACTTGGAAAATATAAACCTGTTTGAGTCTTGAAAGAAAGAAAAGCCTCTGCTTTTATCAGAGATTTACATACAATCATTGAAGATCATGAAATAATCCAAAATATATTTTCAAAAAGATGGTTGATCTGCATTTCTTCAAAAGATAAAGACTTACATCTTCTCAATGCATAGGGGAAGTCCAATAACCCTATCCCATTAAGACATTACATCCAGACTGCTAATTAATACACTCTGTAAGACAGAAATAAAAATGTTCACCTGTGCCTCACTTGCTGTATGCCCATGTTTTAAAAGACCCTCCAGTGATGCATTGGTAATCAAAAGTGTTACCATTTTGTATAGTTACAGAAGATAATATTTGAAATTGAAAATTATAACATAACAACATTAGAATCACCATTTGAGAGAAAATTTCAATATTTAATAGTTTGTTATATGTCCAATTATGCAATTCATTTAATTTACATGAATAAATTAGAATTTGGTATTTTTACTACTAGTAATACAGCCCAGGGTTACTCTACTACTGAACTACTTATTTTCTGACAAAATCTGGTAAATGGTACCCAGGCTGGGCTCAAATTTGTGATCTTCCTGGCTCTTCCTACCTAATATCTGGAACTATATATGTATGTAGCCACACCTGGCTAAAGGTTGTAATACTCATATGTAAGTGTTATCATCATTTCTATAATGTCCCACACTTTGGCTTTAAAAATAAAGTACATTTTGACTTGCTAGTCTAGAAAATTTTACATGAATATACCTTAGCACAGATGTGCATATTTGTTTATATTATAAATTCTCTATTACAGTATAAAACATTGTCAATTAAAATCTCTTTCTACCTCATTGGACTTATAGAATGGTAGAAAACCGATATTCATGAGTTAAAAGGATATCACAACCTTTTAAAAATTTGCATTCTCTGACTTCTGTGTGATAGAAGATATACTGACTCTAATTATTCAGAAATGTGAGCCGGGGATATATCTCAGTGGCACAGCACTTGCCTGGCAAGCATAAGGTTGAATTCTTGGCCCCCTCTTAAAAAAGTGTAGAAATCTGAATAAGTGGGTTATACCAATGTCATTATAATGATTACAGTATTGTGATCTAGTTTTATGAAATGTAATCAGCAGGGAAAACTAGGCAAAGTATACAAAGACTCTTTCTATATCACTTCATACAAATGCATACGAGTACAAAATTGTCTCAATTTTTTAAAAAATTTTGAGGAATGCTAGTTCCAGTAACATTTTCAAAAATCAACACATGCTGAACTTTTCTTAGTTTTTTCTGAATTGTTTTTGTTTTTCAATGATTTAATAACAATGATCATCATAATAATAATTTAATAACGTGATCATAATTTCATAGAAGTTAGCTATACTTTCATAACTTCAAGGACCAGAATCAAACATTCTCTCAGGTGATGCTACTCTTGGTAACACCTCAGTAGAATTTGTATCCAACAAACAAGATAAATTTGTCAACTTTCTCTGGTACCCCTGATTGCTACCGTCAGTTGACTAAAATTAGTTTCTAATTTCTCTTAAAAATCAGTTTCTTGTAAATGAATGGATACATAATAATGAAATATGGACTAGATTTTACTAATGGAGCACGGACAGAATTTTCAGTTTAAACTAAATTAAATAATTAAAGACAGGAGTAAAATAGAGGCCAGTGATTCCTTGGAAGCTGTCAAATTATGTATTTTATTGTTATGTTTAAGTCATTTAAAAACATTAAGATAAAATGTACCAGATCCCCTCTCCCAAGAAGCGTCACTTCTAGTATCTCACCAGACATCATGAGATGTCCTATTGGTTTTTTACTTGTTTCTTCAGTTAGTTAGTTTGATCAGTGGGTTATCTAATGTTGGGCTAGATATTGATGCAACCACTGAAGTGCTGGAAATTTTTGCATCTAGCTGATTCATTGTTGGGCACTATTCATTTATTTGAGGATAAAACTGGAATCTACTCTGAATTTTGAAGAAAAATGATAGCATAAGAAGGTCCTGTAATTTTATTTTCACTTTTTAAATGGTTCTTCCATTAAGCTTACTGAAGTTGACTTTCCAGAATAGTTACTCCGAGCTACTTAAATCAATGAGCCAGAGATTCCTGGTGCCGAAAGTTTACTGAAAGTAGAATAGACTCTTTCAGTCTACTGAAGTATTAATTTTTGAATGGTAATATAATGATCTAAATATTAGGCTCTCTTTGAGCAATTAAGGCATTTTTTTCCAAGGAAATGTTCCCTGAATATGGATAAAAAGTTCAGATGTCCTCTCATTTAATTCATTATATCAAAGAAAATATAGACCATATATTACAAAGCAAATTTCTAATTTTTATGACCAATACATTTTTGGTTTCTTTCTATAAAGCAAGCCCTATGATCACCAATTCAAAATTCTAGTGTTTCAGATAATATTCACAATAACATAACATAATGTTTTCATTCAATAAATGATTAAATTTATTGAACACAATATTAAAACAAGTAAACTAAAAATCACAGCAGTAGGAAACTTTATTGCCATTTTCCAAAGATCCATGGTCATATTACATTTCTAGTCTTACATAATTTCCATTTGAGAAAATATCACACAACTTTCCACATTATTTGGAATGACCAGATTAAAAAAACAGTTAACTCATAACCTCATATTACAATAAAACTGACATGGTTAATGTTCTGTATTTTTACACTGTCATAAACTTTAGAAGAAAGTGTACATTTTTAATTAAGTAGTAATCAAGATTCACAAAGAACCCATAAGTAATTCTTAATACAAAGGCACAATTGACACATTTGTGAACAGGTGTTTTATTTGATTACAAACATTAATTAGATCAAAAATATCCTAACCTTCATCAGCAGTACTGAGAAGTTACAATTCGCTGGGTGCAACAAAATAATTTTGACTTTAAAACCTCTGGGCTGATGTGACTCTCTGTCCAAAATAGAACACTGCTCTATTGCATCTAGGTTTTGTTTTGGTTTGGTTTGCTTTAGATTTTACAGTGAATTTCTTTTCCCTGGTCCATTCCCATACCCATCTTTGCTAGTTCTTGCGTTGATAGGTTACTTTCTGGAATAATTTGAAATAATTTGAATCACGTGTCTGCAGAATGAGTGTCATTGGAATAAGAGAAGAAAATGTGTATTTGTTGAAAGCCTAGGAATTTTTTTTTGGTTTTTCTCCAGTACTGGGAACCGAACTCACGACCTTGTGCTTGCCAGGCAGGCGCTTTGCCACTGAGCTAAATCCCCAGCCCCCAAGCCTAGGAATTTTAATGTACCATGTAAGCAGTGGTGTTCATAGAGACAGCTATTACTTTTACACTATTTTTGTCTCATTATTTTCGAACTGGTCTTACTGCTTTGTCATTCAGGCTGGCCTTGAACTCATTGTGTACCCGACCTTAGCCTCAACCTCATGATAATCCTCCTCTGCAAACTCATGAGGGCTGGAATTATAGGCATGGGCTACCGTGTTTAAAAGAGTAACCTCCTGTTACTCTTTTAAAGTGAAAAAATTATCAGTTCAGTGAGATTGAATAACTTAATGCGTATCACAAAATCAATCACTTAGAAGCATGGATCTGGGTTCCCTTTCCTTGTTCTTAATGGTACATAAGGTTTGCATTGCTTGCTGGACGTTGGCATATGTACATAACTTTTTATCTCCTTTTTCCGTCCTTTTACTTTTTGGTACATGTTTGCAGCACATGTTCACATTCCTTGTGTGGAGTTGGTGCTTGTACATACGACATCTTGATTCCTTATTTTTTTATTTGTATCACTTTCATCTCTTCTCCACCCCATCTCTTTGTCTCTTTCCCTTTTGAGATCTACCTCAATTCCTATTATTATATATCTTTTACTTTGCCATTTATTTTTAATCTGAATTTCCCATATAAGAGCAATATTATGAAATTTAACTCTGTCTGATTTATTTTACTTTATATTATGATCTTAAATTTTATCAATTTTCCTACAAACAGCTCAAGTTTATCTCTCTTTATGGCAGGGTAGTACTCCAGGGAGAGTAAATAGCATATTTTCTTTATTTATTCACCTGTTGATGGACATATGGGTCATTTCCAAGAATTAGCTATTATGAATTGTGCTTTTAGAAACCTAAATATGTATGTACGTATTTCTGTTATATTATGTCTTTAACTCTTTTGCAGAGACACGTAGAAGGGGAATACCTCAGTCAATTTGAATCTCTAGTTTTCATTTTTTGAGGAAACTTCATACTGGTTTCCATACTGGTTATATTAGTTTACATTCCCATCAACAGTACAGAAAATTTCTTTTCCCCCCGCAGTCTCTCATTCTTTTGTTTTATGTTTTGTTTGAGACAGGGCCTCACTATGCAGTTCTTCCCGGCCTTGAGCTCACTTTGTAGCCCAGGCTGGCCTCGAACTTGCAGGGATCCTCCTGCCTCAGCCTCCTGAGTGTTGGGATTACAGGTGTGTGTCGCCACACCTGACCATTGTTATTTTTTTATTTCTTGATGATGGTCATTATTTCTAGGGTAAAATAGAATCTCATGGTTATTTTAATTTGTATTTCTCTAATGACCAATGACACTGAGCATTTCTTTTATGCATTTTTTAGTCATTTGTACTTCTTTGAGGTGTCTGTTCATTTTACTAGCCCATTTTTAAATATTTTTTTTTATGTTAAAGAGTAATACATGAGAAACAAACAAACAAAAAAATTGAGGTTTTTATTTTAGTATTTTTCTTTTTGTGTCACTTTTCAATTCTAGATATGAGTCCTCTGAAGAATCTCTAACTCAAGTTTTATATTTTACCCATTCTGCAGGCTGTTTTTGCACTCTGTACTTCATTTCTTTTGCTGTACAGAAGCTTTTAATTTAATATGATCTCATTTGTCGGTTCCTGAAACTATTTCCTGTGCAACTGGTGTTTTGTTCAGAACGCCCAAGAGTTTTACATAACTTCCAATAGGTTAGGTGTTTCTGGTTTAACATTTAGTTCTTTGATTCATTTTGATTTTAGTTCAAACCTTGGTGGTTCACACACTGAAGAATGAATGTAGACCTATATCTCTTACCATGTACAAAACCTTCCTTCCATTTCACAAAACTCTTGCAACCTTTTTATACAAACTTTGTTGAAGATAACAATATGTAACACAACAACCGCTATTAATTCTTATCATTTTGTTTTGAACCCCTGTGTCATTTTTAATGTTCTCGCTTTCTTTTGTTTATGTCTGTGATGCTGGTAGTTTGCTATTGTTCTTTTTTCTTCACTATTCTCTTTAAAATAAAAAAAGAAATCCATGAGAAACAAATATACACTATTATCATTTCCAGTTTCAAGGTGAAAGAAACGTAACATATGAGGAATCAGTTCGTAATGGTAACAGAGACGGCCAGTGGCAGACTGCAAATGCAAACCGTGTTGGACTCTCTATTCTTCAGAAATTTGATATCATAACATTACCAGTTTGGCCCAATGCAGTTTTAATCCTCCTTCTACTTCCTACCGTTTAACATTCTTTTCCAACTATGTCTGGCTTTTTAAATTTATTGTTCTCTTTCTTGGCTAGACCTTGATCCTTTCATCTAATTCTAAGACAGAGTCCATGTTGAACAGGAAATAAGGTGGGATTCCCAAAGGCTCCATGATCATCTCTATTTGAATTTCCTAAAGACAGCTGTAAGTTTCACCTCCGACTTTATAATTAGACCTTTGCCTCGCACACATACTTTTCTTCCTGTTTTTCATGCCTTGGATAACTGTACTGTTTTTCATCCAGTTCGTAGGGCAGAAATGTGGACATTACATTTCTTCCTTCTTCAAGCCTCCGGAGCCACTCAACCTGTCCTTTCAGACAAAGTATGTTTATTTGTAGTGGCTGATATAGCACATTTAATCAAAGATTTCTTTATTTTTCCAGCTTTGTATTCAACATTGCCTGTGGCTTGGATTAATTTGAGGAAAGCCTCCAGTACAAACCTTGAGAGACCCCAAATATTAGGGTGTCGTGACAAAATACTCGTGAGCAAAGCAACTTAAAAGGGGGCAGTGGGGCAGTCCCAGCTCTCAGTCATGAGAGCAAAAGGATACACAACTGATACTGCACAGTGTACATGTTGTGAAGCTGAGGTGTTTGATAGGTTAGCTGTATTACGTATGAATCCTACTATGAGATTTTCAGTTTAAGATGTGTGTACTGGGATGTACCTCCATTGTTAAATTGAAGAATGTCTGTGTTTGCCATCCACATTGTTTCAACTGATTAATACAGGAGTTATGATTCAACCCAAGAACTCAAGGTCCAAAGTACACAGTCTTAAAATGCAAGTAGATCTGCTTCTTATAGCTCTGTGGTAATCAGATAGAGCATGTACCAAAGTTATATACATTTATTTCCTCTTTTAGTCTCCTATATTGTAATCTATTGAATTTTGTTCACCATACTACTTGACTTCTAAACTGACCAGATAATTACTCTTTTAAGTGCAACCTTCTTGCTTAATTATTGGCTTGTAAATGTAATTAACATTGATATTTAAATTTAAGAGTAAGGTTACATGTGTTTTTAATTTAAATAATCTGGATATTATGCTTTGTTCAATAGTACATAAAATGGGGCTAGGGATATGGCTCAGTTCTAGAGAACTTTCCTAGCATAGGAGAGGACAACCTTCACGATAAAAAATAAATATATAAATTGAAAATATTTATGAGTCTTTGACCCTAAATTTACACACAAAGAGGCATTTTTTTTCTATTGTTAGAGTGTTGTATGATACATTTTTCTGAAAGGGTTTATGATACATTACTAAAAACAGACATCTGAGTGATGACACCAGGGGCAATTTTTATTGTTTTTAAAGTATTTCTCTTCTCATGTTTGATTTGTAACACAAAATGTGCTACTTCTTTAATAATGCAAATAATCTATACTACATTTACAATTTTCTTTCACAGCTCTTACACTAAAATATTTCCCAAAAGGGATTTATGTAAAAGAGTTCAAAAAGACATTGTCCAGAATGTGTATTCATTCCTAGAAGTCTTCTTACAAATTATATCAGAATATTTATACCATGGACACTGTCTGTTACAACAGGTTAAATATTTAGAGAAAAACAAATGTTCTTTAAAATAACTTCATATCAAATGTAGAGTTTATATTTTGTATTTGTGGTTTTCTACTGGATTTACTTCAATTTTGCTGATTTAAAGAAACATATTTCCCTCTTATAAAGCTTGCAATTTATTTTCCTCTTAATGAATATATATACATATATATATATATATCCCTTCTTTTCCTTTTTAAATCACAGTCTACTCATAGATTGATCCTTATAAAATATTTTAAAAAGGAAATACATGTAAAATCTATTAAAACTTGTTCATCTGAGCTCAGAGATTTAACAGATGGTAAAGTACTTGGAGTAAGAATTATGACTTGAAGATTGACTCTATTGTCAAATTATATATCACTTTGCATAGAATATGCACTCACATTTACTTTTTTCTACCAGTTACGGACTTCGTAAAGATAAGGAAAACTCAGAATTATCCAGCTTTGATTGCTTCATCAAGCTGAGTAGTTTATGACCTTGTATTTCTGCATCATTTTCCAGGAAAGGCTTGTAGTACATTTCAATGAGGTTTCAACATCCCATGTTCCATTCTCAAATGACACAAATATTTTCAGGTGATGGCAGCATCATCTACTGCATAGTTAAAAACCAATGTCTCAAGATTATTTTTACATGCAGTTGTATCCTTCACTTCCAACAGTCGTGGGTCTGAGATGAAAGATCTCTCAGACCATTAAGTTCCATGCATTTTCCCTGAATCAGCACAGATTCTAAAGTACAGGTGTTTCTGTAATTATGACACATTGGGAAAGTTCTCTGTGTTCAATGGCCCTCAGACATGCGCTTCCACCTCATCAGTCACGCGTCAGCCTGACTCCACCCTGTGCCCTACATCCCGGGTGTCATTAAGAAGCTGCAAACTTCAGAGGGCAGATTTGCAGCTGTGATGTATAATACAGAACATTTCATGAAAAATGTATGAGTAGATTTTTTTTCCTAATATTTTCTCTGTAGTGATCTGCCAGGACCATAACCATCTAGACATGTTTTTTTACACAGATTTTTAAAGAGGCTTTCATGGTTCTTTGCGATGTGATGTTCCCTTCTTATTTCATAAACACTCCATTGATATTCTTTATGCAACAAAGTGTGGTAAACCCAGGAGCACAGCTGCTTCTTTCCAACAAAACCTGTATTTTCAGTCATAGAGGGTTCACCCTGATGTGACTGCAGTCTTTAGTATACTTTCTGATTTGCTAGTTCATGGTAAGTATGTTCTATTAATTTAAGGGGACACTTAGATTTTTTCAAATATTTTAAATGCTCAAATAATCAGACAATCCTTCAAAAGTATGTGAGGGATATGATAGAACTTTAAATCATGGGCCTGTGTAATAAAATAACACATATATATGAAATATGTTACATTCTTGGTGTTTTCTATGAATACCAGGAGCTTTTTATTTTATTGTGAAATAAGCTTTTCATTCTATTGTGAAAATGACTGCTTTATTCTATTGTGTTTAATTATTTTTTCATTCACATGTATTTATAAACTAATCAGTTGTATAATTATCTCTTTGGATTCAGTAAATATGTTATTTATGTCCCTTATGCTTTGTAAATGCTGTGGTAAACACTCAAATATTTTCTTTCCTCCTTCTTTCTTCCTTCCTTCCTTTCCCCCTTTTCCTCCCTCCCTCTGTCTTTCTCTCCCTCATCCCTACCTTGGTGTCATTCTCCCATTCTTCTTTCTTTTCTTCTCTCATCTTTGATACATTTATTCATGAATTTCTTGGAATCACGGAGTCAGAACCTGACTTGCACAGATTATCCCAATCACATAATATAATGTTCTATAAAACATTGCTTCTTTATTTTCTACTGATACTTGAAATTGCTAAGCAGATCCCAATATATTTATAAGTGCTAAAAGGAAAATAAATGTTATACTTCATAGAAAACTATGAAAGCAGCTATTCCTCAGTGATCCTTATTTTAAAAAGTCTATTCGGAAAGAAATACAAATTTCCAAGTGACACACAATTTCAAATTATATACAGGTATAAGTAAATTCCATGATAAATAATAATATGCAAAGTTGTTTGTTACTTTTATTTTTTATTTTCTTGATAAACACTGCAATTTTGATGTTAAAAATCTATCATAATCAACACTTGCAGAAAAATAAAGATTAGGGCAATTCCAAACATGTTTTAATTCACTTCTTACAGCTTCTAGCAACAAAAATTTCATCCATTATTTAAAAAAAATGAATAATCTTTTAGTAGTAAATGGAGCCATATTACTATAAATAGAAACAGGGAAAAAATGATGATGTGCAAAGAAAAGTAAGGTCTACTGCTCTTTTTTTCTTTACAGTGATTTTTGAGATGAAGTATTTTGGTATGATGAGAGTTATAGAACTAATATCTTAACATATACAGTGGAAATACAGTTTGACAATATTAAATTTTTGACAATATTGTAATATTGATTCATTACAAAAGGACTACTTGTATTGATCTATCACCTTAGTGCATTCAAATTTTGAATTAAAAATGCTAAATAGAGTGATCGTCATGTACCTGAATTCAATCAAAATTGATGCATTGAATCACTGCTCCTGAATGATATCATCACCTTAAATAATAATGCATAAACATAGTCAAGGATGCTGGAGTTTTGTTCTGTTTTGATTTATGATCTTTTAGCTACTCCTTGCCGTGAACCAAGCATCATGCTCAGTATTTTATATGGTTCATTGTATAGAATCCTCTAAGGAAATGGTGGAGCTTACAATCTCAACTTTGTGTATAAAAAATGAGGTTTAAAGTTGTTTCTCTCACTCTATAATTTTTTTTTTTTACTGACAAAGGTGTGAGAATTTCTTGTGTGACCTTTACACTAAGAATATACATTTTCATTCTAGGACATTTAATATTTATATTTATTGCATATTCATGAGACATTTTATTTCATTGTTTTGTGGAGTTTGCTCCTTTACTTTGGCCCACATGTAGTTTTTGCTCAATTTTCCTCAACTGTCAGGAACTGGTATTTATTGTCAGAGTCATATCTAGCGTCCACAAGTTGCAGCAGCTCCAAAAACATTGCCTAACTTTCAATCTCATGCAAGCAGTCAAATAGTGTTTCAAATTATCCCTAAAGTAACTGCAATTTTAAAACACCTTTACAGAGTCAGCCAGCAAATTAAAATGGTTAACAAAAAAGTACAAATGCAGAGGTCTAGTATTGATGTTTTAAAAAGGCAACTGCTTAAGCATTTCTATCGATTGGAACATCAATCTCCCAGCCACTCAGCTTCATGTCATTCATCATCCTGCAGGTTCTCTGAGCTGCCTCTGGCAACTCAAGCTTAACCACACTGCATACCTTGGATTTCCTTCTTCATGTTTTTGTTGACGTAGAGCACATGGCCATATTCACCAAGTTTGTCATTTAGCATCTTCCATGTAAATTCAAGGAGGCAATTTTTCATAAAATCTTGCAGGCCTTTGTGGCTGTCCCAGAAGCATGATCTCCAAGTCCTCCAAAGGAACTTAAGAAGTTTCCTGGAAAGTTTCCACATTCCATCTCCATGGTGCTGCCAAAGCTGACACCATCACAACCACCCAGACCCAGACCCAAATGCTCATTGTCAGTGCTGAAGGCCAAGGCCATGGAGTGGCCATGTGCTCCCGTCCAACACCCATGTCTGTGGGAACCATGGGGTCCAAGCTCAGGCTCATGTGCTCCACACCAGAGCCCATAAACTCAATGGTTTGGGCCATGTGGTCAATGCGCTGAGACATACACTCCAGGCTGAAGTCAATACCAGTCCCGATACATGGCACCAGAGCCAGTGTACACCATGGTCTGGCAGGTGTGCTCAGTGCTAGAGTCCTCATGGTTGAGGCCTAGTAGGCCCACGCATTAGCTACTGGAGCCCTCTTGCTATACTAAGCCCATGTGGCCCATGAGCAGGGACTATGCATTGGATCTCGGAGCCAACTACATAAACGCCATGCCCCAAGCCTACCCATATGCTCCATGCCAACACCCACAATGCAGTCATTGCCAGTGCCCATCTTTTCAATCCCAGGGATTCTGCCTACTTCTCCACATTCTTTCTGCTTTGCATTGATCTCCCCTCTCTTTAGTGCATTGTTTAGAACTTCATTTATCTGACTCATGGCTATGCCAGACCCAAATATCCACAATGTTTTCCATACCACCAACGAAGGGGCCCTTCACGCCTCCTATTTTATTTATTCCAAGTGCTATACCTCCCATTCCCATTCCTGTAAACTCTACATTTCCTTTCCAATGACCTTGTTCAGGTGCCTGGCATCAATAGGCTGCCCCCATGGTCCAAATTTCCAATATAACCCAGTCAGTGGGAAATCCTGTGGATGTTGGGAAGGGGAATCTCCCTTTGGTAGCTCTCTCATCTACTGTCATATGCATTGGTCTATCAAATAGCAGTTGATGCCTGTAATCTCAGCACTCAGGAGGCTGAGGCAGGAGGATTGTTGTGAGTTCAAGACCAGACTCAGCTATAAAGTGAGCTCAAGTCCAGCCTGAACTGCATAGTGAGACCCTGTCTCAAAAAAAAAAAAAAAAAAGATCAAATAGCAGTTGGGCATTAAATATAGACAGAGCACACACAGCTTCAAGCACCTGCTTAAAAGCCACTGTGACTATTTTACAATTTTCCCATCTTTATCTGCTCTGACTACCACATCAGGCATATTAATCACTTCCTTTAGTTTCTTCTAGTTAACTTTATAATCTGGATTTTCTACAAATGCCTCCATCTGAGTCTTCCAGACTTGTGTATTACTCTCCGGGCATGTTCAGCATTGGGATCTTTTCTTTCAGTGGTCATCCACTCATACTATTCTAGTTTAGAATTTCAGCTTTTTTTTTTAAATGCTGTCTTTCATCTTGAATCATGAGCACATACCCTTGACTTTCTTTCAGAATCCACTAAGAACTCCACCTATGGTAGCTCCCCAGCTTTATCTTTAACCAGGTCTTTAAGTGACTGGCATTTCACATCATATGTATGTTTGTATGAAGGCTCTTTTATTAGATTAGCATAAACCTAAAGTGATTGTTTACTCTTTTTTGACGTTTTGTGCCTTCCTCTTCTCATTCTGAGTAGTTTGTTCCTCATTTTTCTGGTCAGAGCCATGTTGCCTCTCAACACACGAGGTGGGCAGCTCTCCTCCTCCATTTTGAGATGTAAGCCTCCATTTTCTCCACCTTTGAGTTTTGTGTGTTCCATTTTATCTTGACTCTGCTACTTCTAGTTGTGAAATATTGGTCAAGCTACTTACCTTCCTATTCTTCATAGCTCTCAGGAGAATGGGAACTAATAGTAACAATCTAACAATTACAGAGCAACTGTGAGGGTTAACAGGCTAGTCCCATCTACTGTACCTGAAAGATAGAAACTACTCCTCAAATGTTAATTATCAATATCATTATTACTACTGTCATAATTAATATAGAGAGTCATTTTTTTTCTTTTTAAAAGCATAATGATGAGTCTGTTCTCTTTTGAAATTCACTAATTTTTCTGGAGATAATGAAAAGGAAACTTTTAGTTCAGAATCCAATCAAGAATACCATTTTGTTTTTAAACAGTGAATGGTAAATATTTAATTTTTCAGTGTATTTACGTAAATTATGGAATTAGATACCCAATATGTATTGTTTGGCTGACTACATTGTATTTACTAGAATTTTACTAATTAATCCTCCCAACTTGAAAATGTAATTTATGTAAAATAAGTATCCAAAATTATTATACTATTACTAGTGTAAATAGGATTGCATGTTGCTTTTCATCTAAAGTTTTATAATCTCCATAGAAGTTTTCATTGACTTAAATGACTGTTTTCTTTCCCAGTAGATTGAGAGTGTAGTTCTAATACGTAATGTCTTATACATTTGCCATACATTGCCTTTACTAGCTTTGATCAATTACTTGTGTATCTACCTATGAATTGCTATTTCTCAATTTATTTTCTCTCAATAAATGTCAAGTAGTACAAATTGTTTCAATACTAAAAATTTTGTGTAAATTACATTTTTATTTATATAGGTTAGTTGATATTTAAAATACAATGTGAGGAAATTTATTTACAAAATATTTATTATTATGTACAAAACACTTATTAAAAGTTTTACAATATAAAAATATTCTCAACATACTTTTATAAGTTTGAAACTTCATAAATCCAGCTTTTATGAAATATACTTGATTATAACATGTATTAGTTGAAACAAGGCTAGAAAAAAGGGTTCTGAGAAAAAATACTAACTCTTCAGAAATTTCATATACATATGAGATAATTTTTTTATTTTTTTGTTTTTTTGTTTTTTTTTTCCAGTACCGGGAACCGAACTCACGACCTTGCGCTTGCCAGGCAGGCGCTTTGCCACTGAGCTAAATCCCCCGCCCTGAGATAATTTTTTTAAAGCACAATATATAGTAAATGAGTAATTTTCTTTATTTGTGAAGAACTTATTTTTAAGAGAATGTGGACCTAAATAAATTTACCAGAAAGAAGCAGTATAACTTACTTTTCTTGTTACTGGAAGTTCAATTTGGGGAGTGAAATTAGTCATTTACTGCATAAAATATAAGCAGATCCCACAACTTTTGTCATTTCTGTGTTTCTGTTGGAAAGTCCAGCTTGGCATGCTTCAAGAAACACATTCAATGTTATTTATATAAGAAAATTGAGGCTTCCCAGCATACTAAGTGGATATAAATTTTTAATATTCAAAAATTTTAATCAAAATATGTATTTTAAAATGCTATTATTACTTATATACTATCTGTATAATGTTTAGTCTGCAAACTTAGCCCTGCAAACTCACATATATTAATAAATGTCTGGGAAATGTATCCAACCATAATTTATCTGTCATTAAACTGTTAGCAATATTTTATAGGAAAAAATCATGGTCAAAGTTTTAGTTAACTTCAATAATGTAAACTATTATCTACATAAATTTTATAATGTGAACTCTATTTGTGGTTTCCTTAACTTTGTGGGAAGTGAAAGCCAATGAAAATTATGTCGGACAGAAAGCCTGAATACTTAACTCTTTTAAGAATTTTAGATTTGTAATATCAGTATTTCTATGATAATCAGCAGCAATATAAACAGATTAAGGTAGATTTTTCTTATAAATATTACTGACTTTAAAAAAATTATCAATAATTTTATTCCTACCTGAATTTAATCATATAAGTATTATTCTCCCAATAACATAGATACAGAATTAAGTTTCAAAAGGTTGAATAATTTGCCTATGTAATAGATATAAACACATTTAATAGCTGAGATTTGAACTGCATTTATTCTAGCACTGAAGAAGTTATATCTAATTGATACAGCATTCTCTTTTATTGCTTTGCTATTTAGATGGATTTAAATAAACTTTGTTATAAACTGGTAATTTGTAGATGTTATTGGTGATAGGGAAGTAGATTCATTAAAATTATTAAAATCACACATTGTATTCACTTGGTAATAAAATAAATCTTATTTAGGTGAATGAAATAATGTTCATGTCTCTCATCTATATTTACTTTTTATTAATGGACAAATGAGAAATTCTTTAAATATTATGAAATCAAATTAGTATTGAGTGCCATTTTAAAAAATCAATACTTTATGGGTAAACTTACTATTATATTAATCATGTCCTGCTGTTCAGTACATAAGGATCATTACTGCCAGATTCTTTTTAACAGGTCTGTGAGTTTTATAACTCTGATTACCTATTTAGGGTAAACTTTGAGTGAATCAAAACTAATAATTTAATAAATGTTATGTACTTTACTCTTTATTTTTAAAAGTGTTCATTCTATTCATATACTATTCTTGATGATAGTAGTAATAGTGCTGTAATATACACCCTGTCTATGATAGTATCCTAAGCATGTTTGTTTAGTGACAGGCATAATATGCTCCGATGAAATTGAAGATTTGCTTTTATGAGCTAACATTTACTTGGTGTAGAGAATGCTATTTAACTTCATACCTAAAAGTGCCCTCTGTAATTGTTTACAAGTTTGCGTATCTCAGTAGGAATGAGTTACCTACAATGATTCTGTCTTACGATTTTTTTTCAAATCTCTAGAAAAGTATCCAGCAATCTCCTGGAGTACAGTAAATGCTGAACAATTAAAGTGAATGAATTGCTGCTATAAACATTCATAATACACAATACATCCTATACAGGAAGCAAATCATAAAGCATTAGCAATGCATAATATAACTAACTATATAAAATACCAACTACTTTAAATAAAAAATATTTTAATTAATAGGTTCTGATTTTAAAAGAAATACGAGGTATTATAATTGGAAGAATTTGAAGAAAATGCTTATATCATTCCTAGAAACCCTGCTTATAGACTGAAATCTGTCATTTGTTACACTCAGTTTTCTTTTATAACAAAAAAAGTAAGATGGACATATGAACATTTGTAAGGTTTAGAAATTCAGAAAACTTATTTTTCACTTAATAAATGCTGTATAGATGCCTAGGGCTCTGTGGCAGAAGTTACTGAAACAGTGTAGCTGAAATTCTGTACTATGTGTGAGTTGGATCAATGCTGTAGGTAGACAGAATATTTGATTTTATGCTAACAACGTCAGTAAAGGAGGAATCTACTTGGTAGCTAATTATCATAAAGTAAACAGGCAGTTTTCCATTAAGGGGAGTAGGTGGAAGCACAGAATCTTTACTGAGCACCTCATGCAAGAAGTTTACCTTTCGCATGGACACTGGATACTATAAAGCTGTGAAAATAACTATATAGGCAAAACCACAGAAAGCGATCCAGATTATGAACAGAAAAATATAGTGTTTGGGGCATTTAAATCTTTTAATCAAAATATTAAAATCTCTCTTCCTGTAGTTTATAAATTTATAGGAAAATGAAATCATAAACTAGCTTTGTAAAGTGCACTGTGTATTAAAGCATTAGAAGAAAAGAACAAAAGTTTAAATAATTTCCTATCAAAATTTATCAAGGATAATTTGAACATTGCCTGCCTTTTTCTTCACCTCATAAGGCTTAAAACGGAGTGTGAGTCATTTCTATGCTTGACAAATTGTCATTCCCCTTTCTAAGTATGGATTGGCTTCAAACATTTTCTTCTTTGCACTTTCAATGTCATGAAATATTTTGGAGACTTCCTTTAATGTGAAGGCTCCTTCAGTGTCACTTCCTCTGGGACATTTTTATCCTTTTTGCTTTAACTACTTTCCTCATTTATGTGGTCGTTGCCTCACTGAGCTCCTCCGGCTACATATTCATTGTGTCTTGAATGGCAGCCATCCCAAAATTCTGAGATGAGCTACTTCTTCCACAGTCCTTCCTGGGTTAAAACTCAGTTTTACTTTCAGCACTAAACTTGTTATTTCTCTGTTGTTGTTTTATTTTTGTTGGTCAATTTCCTTTTTGCATTATCATTTTAAAAATATCATGGGAGAGATAAGAGGCACACAATAACAAGCATGCATATCTCCCAAGTAACAGATATGTTAGGTACAAACTTTTACAGGCTTTAAAAATTGTGATGTTACTGCTCATTTATCATTTTTGTGTATGTGTTTGTACGTACTGTGCTGAGAATCGCAGTCAGGACCTCACTCGTGTGAGGCAAGAGCTCTACCTCTGAACTGTACTCTTAGCCCTCTCCATTTAGCATGATGCATGCCTGTTATTTATATAGTCATAGGAGAGCGGAAGAGCTAGTAGTAAAAATTCCATTTAATGACATTTTGATAGTTAATGTACTGTGGCAACTGAAATGTAAAATCTGTAGATGGAGAGACCATTGTTATTTTATAAAACCTTGACAATTCAAATTCATGTAGATTCCATCCGTTCAAAGTCTCCTTATTTTACTGAATGAACTCTACAGATTTTGCATGGCACTTTTATACCATCTTATTTTATTATTTGTTTACATTTGAATTTTTTTTATAGATTTCTATGCATTTTCCTGATGATTATTGTACTATCTGCAATTCAACAGCTCTTACTGGGGCTGGGATTTAGTGCAGCAGCACAGTGCCTGCCTGGCAAGCGTGAGGTCGTGAGTTCGATTCCGGGTACTGGAAGAAAACCAAAAAAAAAAAAAAATTAAAAAAAAAAAAGCTCTTACTTAAAGTATTTAAACATTTCTCATTGCCTGATTATGTTGGTGAAGTCTGTTTTACAGAATATTAAATAACAGAAAATAAAATATTTTCATCATCTCTACTTTATCAAGGATATAAAGTGTTTCCCTATTTAAAAAGATGTTAACTTCCTATTTATTAAAAAAAGTCATTTTAAATATTATTGCTGCGACATTAAAAATAGGTGATGAATTTGTGACTTCTATCTTTAGATATCTTCATGAGTTGAGTCTTAGCAAAACCTATTATAGTACCAAGCATCCTTCAATTGCAGGGGAAAATAACTTGAGGTTATGAGATTTAATTTCTTCACATGCTAATGAATTTCATTTTGCTGAAATTTATTTCAAAATTTTAACTTTACATTTTAAAAAGAAAATGAATGTTTAAAGGTCCTGGGGGCTGAGACATTTTGCAATAGTCCTTTGAAATTTTTTTCCAAGTATTTGCTACTGTCATTAGTTTATTTACTATTTCCATCGCTGATAACATCATGAGGTATGAATTGTCATTTTGATAATATTATGCCTAGGAACTAGGCTTTCTAAATTATTTATTTTGAATTATATAAAATAGCTAGAAGCAAAAGCTTTACTTCATTTCATGATCAGTTTTTATAATCTAGTCTTTACTCTTTTCTTGTTATCATTCACTTTATTATTGTGTTTATATTTTTGTTGCTTCTCTTCTATATTTAAAAATTTTTTAATCCAATAAGCTAAACTTGCCTATAGATAAAGCTTCTTAGATAGACCATTTAAACCCATTTATATTTATGTTTTAAGATAAATTCTTTGTTTTAATTCAATCGTATTCTTTTAGATTTTATTATGCACTATTTTTGTATCGCTAGGCACTGTTCCTTGTATTACTAAGAAATTCTGTATTATTGTCGAATAGATTATTTTTAAATCAGTACCTCCATTATTTATCAGCAGGTACATATTTTTGGACATTTCTTTTCTTGTAGTGACAGAATAGTATGTATTATTTCCTTCCACTTTTTCTCACCATCTCGTGAGAGTAGTTATTGTTTTAATGTTAACCATACCATTGACTGCAGGCAATCAGTGTTCTAATACACCAGTGTCATTCTAGAGCACAGTGTATGCCATGAAAAATGGAAGCCCTACTGTTTTTTTTTTGTTTTTTTTTGTTTGTTTGTTTTTGTTTTGTTTTTCTCCGGTACCGGGAACCGAACTCACGACCTTGCGCTTGCCAGGCAGGTGCTTTTGCCGCTGAGCTAAATCCCCAGCCCCTGGAAGCCCTACTGTTATGGAAATGGGTACTAGGAGGTGCTATCTGCTTTTTCTCCACTTTAGAAATTTTTATACTATCTTTTCCTCCATGGAACACTTGTTTGATGTTCTTTCTGGTATTCAATCTCCTGAAAAATCTATTTATTCAAGTAGAAAAACAGTGTATTCCCTGTTATTTATGTTCCACGTGCTAACTACGGGTAATTTGAACTGTTTTTCTTGTTATCAGTGGGGTTTCTGTATAAGGATAGAAAAGGGTTAAGTCGTAGTAACTCCCACTGTCCTTTCCTTTTCTTTAGAGTAACAAATGTTATTTCTGATGCATCATGTATATAGGTTTACATACGTAGTTTTTGATTCCTATTATATTGTTATCTTAAATGTTTCAAAACAATTCAAGAAAATCAGTTATCATCTTACATTAACCCTGGATTTATTTTTAGAATCAGCCATTGTTCTTCGAATATATTTACTTTTTTCTTCTCTCTTCTCCTCTTGGAATTCCTGCATTGTGTATTTGTGTTTGCAGGTTATGTATTGTGTTTTGGCTTGATGGTATTCATACTGTCATCTGGCTTTTTTCAATCTTTACTCTTCCTGTTACTCAGATTGAACTTTCCTTCTCCTACCATCAGGTTTGTTGACATTTTTCTGCTGCTCTCGCAGATTAGCCTTTGAATTCCTCTAATAAATTTTTAAATCCAGTTATTATCTTTTTATTGATATTTCCATTTTGTTTACACATCATTTTCTTGACTTATCTATGTCTGCCCTCAATTTCTTGGCATCTTCTTTGAGGCAGTTATTTTAATTTCCTTGTCTGAAAGATCCATGATGTTTTCACGGACAGCTTCCGTTAGTTTATTTTTCCCTTTGTACTTTACAGTTTCTCTCTAAGCTTTGAGAGTTTTTTTCTGAAAACTGAACACTTAAATCTAATGCTGTGGCAACTCTGGAAATCAGATTACCTCCAGTCCTCAATATTCAGTGAGGTTTTTTTCCGGTACCGGAAACCGAACTCACAACCTTGCACTTGCCAGGCAGGCGCTTTTGCCGCTGAGCTAAATCCCCAGCCCCGTTCAGTGAGTTTTGATTTTGTTTCTGTCCTAGGCTGTCTCTGTTGCGGATTAGTATATGATGTAAATTTAACATCTTTTCAGGCCTTTTCTGAGGCTTTATCTGGACACGGGCCATGATATCTTCATTTCCCTTCTATTACTGTTCAAGTCTTCAAAGTCTTTCTCCAACAGGGGTGGGGGAAGAAAAATCCAGGGAGCATTAAAAAGTACTGCTTGTGTAATTTCCTGGAAGTTCCTTCAGTCACAGAGAGGGGAGCATGGGCTGAGTTGAGGGGAAAATGTGACAATAGACGCTGCCACCTATTGGTGTACATCTCTTGTTATTAAAAGTGATCAGCCATCAGAGCCCAGCTTTCAGATATGTATTTCAGATATGTATTTGGAGAACAGATTATTTCATGTATTTATTTTGGGATTTTTGCACACACTGGCTCCCATGGGTATGTGCAGTTTACTCCAGGAAAACATAAACAAATTTCAGCAATGGGTCTTAGAATTAGACATGGAAACCTGCCCTGTAACAGCTGAAATTGCCTGAAAGTAACTACACTTTGCTGCCTAAGCCTTCTGCTGAAAGTTTCTAGCCTTCATTGGTGCATCAAAACGGGTAACATTACCCCTACTTCTACTAATTCAGTTGTTGGTGTTTCTTAAATAGCCATCAACCCAGAATCCTTCATGCAGATTTATCTTTTTATAAAATGTAAAATATTAACTAGCACATCACATAATCTTCAGTATATTATAAAATTTTACAAAACATCAGAATATTTTTTTAAAAATACATTGTATGTAGTTGATCCTTAGTAATAAATGGGTTATTTGTACATTCTTCAGCAGTCAGAGTATCACAGAGCATTAATCAGCTGTACTGTTGTTGACAACTCCAAAAACTGTTTTAAGTGAGACTGTCTGTATTCCCTAATGTCATTCCACATTATGAACCAGGTGGGTTCTTCTGTATTGTTCTAGAAAAAGAATGACTATTGTTAAAACATAAATCCATGCTGCTATTCATCCCAGGACACCCTATAAAGAATTGTGGATTATAATTGCACAAAATTGCAAATAAACACCTGCAACTACTCCAAAAGAGGTGTCCCTTAGGATCCCCAAAGTGAATCTCATAAATGCCATATAGCTCATATTTAAATTAGCTCATACCAACCATATCCTTTAAATTTTTCAGAATCCTGACAAGCATTTGTTCTATTTTTACAGAAAGAAGAAAAAGAGACATTGTAAATTTATGCCTCTAAGGCATTCTTCTCAATATAGAAAGTATACTTACTGCATTGGAACAGCTTAGGTAGTTCAACATGCACACAGAATAGAATAAATAACCATACTTATTTATTACTTACTTAAATAAGTAATTTGTAAAGACATGAAATGAGATGAATAAAATGGATAAAAAACCATCATTGCACCATCTAAAATACTGTAAAAATATTTTAAAATACCATCAACTGCCAATTTACTTAAAGGACGGTGATTATACATAAGATGATGCATTTTTAAAGGTAAAACATTTTTGGTGATTTTCCTAGCTTTTCTTTACTATTTTCTCATTTTATGTAACTGAATGCTAAGTGATCTGCAGGATAATAAGATTCTATAGCATGTTACAATTTTGCAAAGAAATTTTATAAGAATAATTTACATCTGTTTATCCAAATAGTCACCTGACATGATGAAGATTATTAACCACTTTCAACATGAAAAAACTGATACCCAGCCAACCTGTTGGCTTTCCCTTAGTCACAGCTACACAGAAGGAGAGCCAAGATTCTCAGCTATGTCTATTTGATGCCAAGTTTTAGATTTCTACATCAGCAACCTAAATATGGAAACAATATTAATTTTCTCTCTTCAATAAAACTATAATATAATGCTTAGGACATGAAGAAAAACTCCATACCATTCTTGAGGACCAACGGTCCTGTCAACATTTAGTTTTGCTATGTAAAAGAAAACTACATTTGTCAACATCTTTGGCCACAGCTCCTAAATGAATAATAGCCATCAGTAGCATCTCTTTTAATGCATGGAAGACTCCATGCAATATGAAGGCTTCTCTAGTATTGCCAGAGTCACAAGTTCAGAACATCCATGATTACAGAAACATATAGGAACGTAAAGACAAATGTCTTTCCCTAAAGAATTTAAACTCCTAGCAGATAATCAAAACATTGAGCCAGTGTGCTTAGAACTTTTCTCCTCATGCCACTCTATCACTTCAATCTCCGATGACTTTGCTTTAAACTAACTTATTTTGTGGCAGGTCAGCATGGTTTGGTTAGCATCTATCACTTTGCAGCAGTCAATGGCCAAGTTCTTGCTTTAGGTTGTATTTTCTCATAATTATCTCTAAGTTCAATATTGAACAGAAATTTTAGGTCTTAGTAGACATTATGTCATTGCAATTTATCAAATAATAGCAAAATAATATTTGAACCTTGCTATATTTCTCATCGAACAGAAATTTAGAATTATAGGGAGTTAATAAATATATAATAAAGATGTGATTATAATTGATAGGCTCATTTTATCTATAAATTCATGTGGTCACACAAATTATATGGTGCACAAATCATCCAATCATTTTTTAAAGTTGGGGTATCAGCCTGATGAAGATTTATTAAAATATATTTGTGTTTACTATACTTCTTTTATAAAAATTGTAATGTGAGCAATATGCCATATTATATTTTTAAAAATTAAAAATAAATGAGCTACCTATGTTTGAAGGACTTAGGTCTTCAGTTTGGAACTACCAGGGTTCCTTGGGTTTCCTCAGTGGTGTTTGGAGCCTGAGCATCAGTTTTCCAAGATCAAAAATTCAGTTTCATCCTTGACCTCAGAGTTAATAAAGTACATAGGCTTTGAGTTTCACAAATGTAAATCTACATATGTCCATGTTCTTGCCCAGGTCTGTGTTGTATCTATCTCCATTTCTATCACTATCTCTAGCTATATTTGACAAAATTGGCTTTTAGATTACAACAGATACATAAATTCCGTGGACAAAGGGCAGTATATCAGGGTTTCCTCTACCTACTAACAAAGTGCCTGAGTGACCAAATCAGAAACCAAAAGATCTTTTTAATACACATATAAACAGTAATAGAAGTGATATGGGTCATTTCTTAAAACTTAATTTAGGCAGTGGAGAAGCTTAATATACCATCATATTCGCTGAGCTTGGCATTCCTGCTTGTTTTTTTCAGTTTTCATATCTTCCCTGTGTAAACACAGCAGGTTTTGGCACAGAATCTGTTCCTTAGGTTGTACAAAGAAACTCCTCTTTACAAGCAGATTTTGTTGTCTGCCATCAGTTTAATATTAATAAATCTGTTGTAGGTTTTTTTCTCACATGAAATAACTTTTGAATATGCCTCCCTAAAGTGTTCATTCCACACACATATTTCTTTGTTTCTTCTAGTGCTCAATTATACCTGCACCATCACACTTTCATGTGTTCTAAGATTTTTTATAATTCCATTCTTAATCAATCAGATATAAAATATAGCAGATTAATGAGGCCAAACTTGGAATTCAGATGGGTTACCCTTTGTGTAAGTTTACTGTGGCTTTACATGTTAATTAAAAAAAAGAAATAATATGGTTTGAGTTAAAAATATGTTATTTACAAAAAAGTACCAGTGACTTTCTCTAGATGTACTATTATGAAAAGTATTCACTAATAGATAGAAGACTTGTGAAAAATGACATAACTCTTGCATTCTATGTGTTGTTACATTGTAACCTGAAGATCCTTGCAAACAAAGCAGAATCTCTTTCCTACACTCGTATGTGGTCCTGACTTGCAGCTTGCTTTGGTAAAACTGGTATTATGGCAGTTTCAACCCTCGAAGAAAAATATCCTTCTTGAGTTTGCTCTACCATTTGAAAACTTTTCCAGCTGCTGTGTGAAAACTTCTGGACCAGTTTGTCAGGTGACGAAAAACATTTGCTCAGCTGTCCTGATTTTTCCAGCTGATAGACAACCGACATCCCAAGCTGAACTGCCAGTGACGGGCTGCTGAGTAGATAAGCGAACGGACTCAACTGAGTCACAAGGAAAATTTCAGCTGTACCCAGCCAAAAGTGTTGCCTCATAGGATCAAGACCCGAATAAATGTTGTCATTTTAAGCCATTTTGGGTTGTTTTTTTTATGATCTCTGTCATTCATATCTTGAGATCCTACCCCTACCATCAGAGAACAAGGTTTTGTTTGACAATGTTCACTGCACATGTAATTACCGAAGGTGAGATGAGGGCATCGGTGGTCTCCTGATTCAACATGACTTGTGTCCTTATGAAACAAGGAATTAGATCATGCAGTCATAAGCAGTTGTGTTATGTAAATAAGGAAATAGTGTGGGGTGATATTTCTATAAGGCAAAGGATATCAAACATTGATAATAAAGTATAAAAACTAAGAGAGATGCATTGAATATATGCTCTCTTACCTAAAAGCTTTAAACCACTTTATTTTAAATTTTAGCTCCATGAAATGTGAGATGATAAACTTCCACTGATAAGACACCCAGTTTGTGGTTCTTTGTAATGGTGTTCGCAGCAAACTAGTACAGTTCTACAACCGATGTTAACTAGTTAGAGCCATCTATTATGTATAAGGAAATACTCAGTAATGTATTTACCCTCAAAAATTTGTATATATTTTGAAATTGATCCTATTCAGAAAATTGGAAGTATAATGTGCTATTTTATATTATAATTAACAAGTTAATCATGGAGCTACACAATTTATTTTTCTTGAGAGGGTAAGTCTTCATGTAAGATATATGCTCGCACGCCTGTACCTTACAGGATACACAGGTCTGGAAGACTGGAATAGAGTATAAGAGATGATAGAAGCAATGGTGCAATGCTCAGTGGAAACAATAGTAAGAGATAGATGATTGAGCCACATCAATTTATTTTCAGAGTGTAAAAATCACGAAAAGGGGTTGGAGACGTGACTATGCTGTGTGTACGTAGTGTCGAAGTCAAGATTTCACACAGTATGGACACTGTATTTAAACATGACTTTATATATGCTAAACTTTAATAAAAAAATTTATAGGCTTGGGAACTTTATACAAAAGGAAAAACTTTCAGTTTGGGGATAAGATACATGGGCATGACAAAAACGAGAGGAACAAAAACCTAAGAAGAAACTTGGTAACGTAGTCTTGCAGATAAATTCCTGAGCAAATGTTGGTAACTTATTAAGGAGTAAGCTGGCATTAATATTCATGAAGAAAAATATTTGCAGGGCTTAATAAGTGATTACTGCCTTTAAACTGTCAACAGGTGGCTTAATTTTACCATCAGTGATTTCAAAAAAAGAATATTTGGAGAGAGCTTTGATTTTTTAGGAAAGATTTTAATTCTGGATATTAGTCATTGTGAAGTCTAAGTGTTTGCAAAACATGTGGATAGAAATAGTCTTCAGTAAGCAGAAGATTAAAGAGAGGTCAAAGGGATTATGAATACTTATAAGTTTTTAACTGAACTGCTTTCATTTTTTCCAGACAATCAGCTGAGCGATGGTTACAGGTAAAATGCTAGAGAGAAGTTCATATTAAAACAGAATTAAGTAATTTCTGCTCACCTGATGGCAACCACAGCATGTAGTGGACCTAGTATGTTTGTTCAAGAGAATTGAAAAGCATCACAGGAAGAAGATCTGTGTTACATGTAAGTGCCAAGCAGAACTTTAGCTTTATTATAAATTAGTATTCGCCTTTTGTAGTGGAGAATACACTGGAAACAGCCTTATTTTTTACATCACTCAAAATTGGCAGGTCATACACATTTCCTATTTTGCTTCAATCTTATCCAATTTGAAGTGTTCCTTTCCATCACCTGAAACTACCACTGAAGCTATACATTATTAATTTCACTATGAGATAAACAATAGAGGTAAACACGAAGAGTGTTTCAAATTTCTTTTTAAAAGTAAGCTAACTATATTCATATGATGCAGTAACAACCACTCTGGCTGAGTCTGACTTTTACACTATCAGTACACACAGATAACAATGTGCTCCAGCACTTGGGATCTTGCTGCACCCCTATCCTCAGTAGTGATAAAAGTTGAACAAAAAGACACACAGCACAGCTGGAGACACTCATCATCTTGTTCAAATAAACTGACTTTTTATAAAAGAAAAATGTATGAATGCTATATAAAAATGTATTTGGAGAATTCCAGTGGCTGTAATTCAGAAACAAAAGCTGAAGATCTAAGAGAAGTAGAAATTTTCAAGGAAACAGAAGAAAGCAGCTCAGAGTCTATACTAGGAAGAAAGGAAAAGTGCTGGAGAAGGGAAAGATAGATGAAGGCTTTAAAAACAGAATATGCCCCAAAGGTTATGGTAGGGAGATCTGGAGTGATTCATGTATTACAAATTTTGAAATAAAGAAGTGCAAATTATGAAAGATATTTAGTTTCACAATTCTCATGCATTGCAAGTCAGAAGAATATAAACACATGAATATTCTTTTAAAAACTCATTTGTGAAGACACATAGATGCCTACCATGTATATAATGCAGTAACATAAAGCCACATTAGGTATGCAAATAATAATAATCATCTCCCAGAATTCTTTTTATAATTGCAAAGTCTCAAAACAAACCATTGAATTGAATCTGAGTGTGAATAAATAGCATATGTGTGTTTGTTATGCATAATGGATGCATTTGGTTTTTAACATTTGATGTATAAAGATGTTTTTAAATGCTCCAGAATATTATCAACTCAAGTCATTTGTTATCACTACTGCTGAATTCGTTATTGTGATTCACACACACTGCGTGCTCCAAAGGGAAGGAATTTCATAGCAGATCATTTATCCTCTGCATTTAGTATATTCCAATCTCTAAAGGAAGACTAAATTTATGGGTAAGGAACTTTGCATAAAGATTTTAATTGTAACCATTACTATTCTGAATAAAGAAATAAAAATTGAACTGTAGAAATCAAAACAACTATAGATTTTGGTTTAAATCAAATATATTCATCATAGTATCCTTAGTAGCATGAAAAATATTCTGATGGATATTCATGAACATGCTTTTCAAACAACTGTTTTTCCCTAGAATTTATGAGAGTTTATGGAAATATAATCAAATGTTTCATCTCTGTTTAAAGGCCATATGCTTTTTACAGGTGTTTCTCACTGGCTCATGAAACAGGAGTTAGAGTGTGGCCTTTCTCTGCTGGTAAGATGGACAATTATTGCAGAATTAACAGAAGATAGAAAATAATGAAAAATAAGTTGCTCGAGCAAACTTTGTAACTTGGCAACAAGATTTAATTATGAATATTTTAAAATCTCTTATACCATCTCTGACAAATTTATTTTGATTTAAGGAAGCAGAGATTACACCCTAATGCTTAAAAGTGCATCAGAAATGATGGCCTATCTTTGCCCACACATGTAGTTCTACTACTATGAGGTGAAGGACACGTTGATCCTCACACCTTAAAGGATAACTGCAGCTATCCATACATTTAAATTCCTCATGATTAGGATAGGTGAATTAAAGTACACTATGGTAAGTGGCATGGTTTAGATATGGTTTATTCCCTGAGGGCTCTTGCTCTGGAGACTTGATCTGTAGTACGACAGTTTGTAGGTGGTAAAACCTTTAAAAAGTGGAGTTTACAGGAGGGTAACTAGGTCCTATAGGTTACAACTTTATATAGGATTCATGTTACCTGGGGATGTTTCAAGCATTTTGACACAGGATAAGCTCTCATGATATCTGGTTATCATACTGTAAAGCTGCCACATCTTTTGGTTCATTCTGAGTGTGACGAGCTTCCACTGGGCTTGCCTGCCATGTTGCGACACATCCAGGGAGACCTCTCCAGTTGGGACTCTTCCGCCACTGTAATCCTGAGTCAAAAATCTCTTTTCAATATGTAAATTACCCAACTCAGCTGTTTTGATGCCAGGCATGGCGATGCTTGCCTGTAATCTTTGCACTCAGGAGGCTGAGGCAGGAGTGCCATGAGTTTGAGGCCAGCCTGGGCTCCATAGTGAGTTCAAGTCCATCCTGAATTTCATAGTAAGACTCTGTCTCAAAAAAACACACAAAAATCCAACACAGGTGTTTTGTTATAGCAATACAAAAGATCAATTAGTTTATATTATCTGTAAATGTGTAAACTTAGTGATAAATTTATCCATGATATTAAATTTACTCATGTTTAAATATAATACATAGTGTAGAAAAGTACTATCATATGCATAATAAGGTTTGAGATATAAGCAATTCTGTTTCAGTTGAGTGAAGTCACTGATTTTCAATCAGTTTTTTTAATTTAATGTTTGTTTTCCCCTAAAAGCAGGTTTTACAAATGGAGATACAGATCAAATAGCAAGAACCTGTAGTTTAATATTCATGTTATTTTTACATTATTATTTTGTATCAATATCTCATTGCCAAAATCATGCAGAGCATAGGGTCATTAAGCTTATCATTTACAAAATTAAAAAAGAAATCCGGAAAATTGCTTCATTGTTCATGTGGCTTTGGCAAAAGAAAATGATAATTTGTGGTATTTTGTGCCAGTAACATTTTAGAGCTGGAGTCACATCAAGACCATTAAACATCTTTCATAAAAATGAAGAAAATCTGAACTCTAGCCTTCTTTTCTGTTCTGTAGCTTTCAGAGCTTCACTTTCAGAGATGCCAAGTTGTATATCAAAATACAGTTGAGTGTTCCTCTAAGTCTCCTGCATGTGTTGAAACTTGGCTGATTTAGAACACTAAGCGTGTCTACAGTTAAACGTCTTGATCCCGTTTTGTACTGAGCTTCTGGAATTTAATTCTGACGGCTCTTTCCTGTGCCAATTTCTAGTCAGGACTGTAGAAATTTATATTTGTCAACATTCTGTAATTCTATTTCCTACACATTTTATTCATTAGTTGCTGATTATTTCATCCACTTTTCTAAGCCGGTAAATGCCAGAAAGATATACAGATCCTTCTGTATGATACAGTCATCTTTCTCTTAGGATTACACATATTTATTTTAAAATAGGAAGAGACACTAGCTGCTGTCTTTTAATGCAAAGTTATTGGCTATCATTTGTCAAAGGTTCAAACATTGAAGCAAGCTTTCTATTCTCCTCTTACTGTATTTTGGTAAAAAAAAAGATGTGGCAAAATGATAGTTAAAGGATTAATTACCATAACATTTAAATTACAATAAAAACTTTAATTGAACGAAGTAAATGTTTCCTTGACTCAAGACAAGATATTTTAACAATTTGTTTAGCCTTAGATAACTTTCTTCTGTTCTTTTCATATAAATAGCTTTTCAACATTATTGTTCAGTTCACTGAGCAGAAAGTTTTTTTTCTTTTTTTAAATCATCACAATATAGAGTTGACCACACTATACCCATTTGTTTGCCCCTTGGTTAGTGAGCTTTAGGAAATCCTTTGAAGTATAAAATCATTTGATTTTTGTATTAAAAAAGGACAAATTAGAATGTATCTTATAAAATATGCTGTGAAATACATGACAATGAAACTTTATTCCTTCTGTTTTTTAGCTGTTATTATTACGACTGTAAAATGTTAACTTCTTAACTATGTTATAGTTTGTGTTTGGATGTCCCCCTAAAGCCACATGGAGTCATGGGGTGGGCTTCTGGAGTTTATGGTTGATTCATGGTCCAATGTTGGGATTACGAGTGTGAGTGCTACACCGGCCCTGGGGCGAGTGGTTTGCATACAACGTAAGGGTGAGAAAGAGGCTGTTTGCCCCTGCTCCTCCCTTTTGCTCTTGTTGCTTTTTGCTGTCTTCCACCACTGTGAACTACTGTGCTCTGCCATGTGCCACCCTGCCTTGGAGCCATCCAAGTAAGGAGTGAAACCTCCACACACTGTGAGCTAAATAAACCTTTCCTTCCTTCATTCTGGGTAGCGGGTATTTTGTCTTAGCAATGAGAGAAAAGTAACCAAGACACTCTGTAAAAATAGATTCAAATATTTGACTCCTTTCTCCACAGAATACTCACAGAATTCAGCAGAAAGCAGCTGACAGTTGAATATATATCAATATATGGAAGTAAAAAAGTAACCTTAAAATGAGAAACATTTGAGTTTAAATTTTAACTTTGTTCTTCACCGCTTTATAACTTCCTATAAGGTATTTAATGATTTCTAGGCCTTATCCATGCCCCTTTTTATTTTCTTTTTTTGGTAATTCAGTGAAACAATTGATAAAATAATTGACAATAAATATCTTTTTACAAAGAGTTCTATAAAAATAGATAATTTTAAAAGTACAATAGTTTTCTTAATGTTAAACATTATTTACAAAAACATTATATTAAAACAGTAATATGTTATCATTTTTCCAAATTCTTAATTACTATCTTTTTACAAAGAGTTCTATAAAAATAGATAATTTTAAAAGTACAATAGTTTTCTTAATGTTAAACATTATTTACAAAAACATTATATTAAAACAGTAATATGTTATCATTTTTCCAAATTCTTAATTACTATCTTTTTACAAAGAGTTCTATAAAAATAGATAATTTTAAAAGTACAATAGTTTTCTTAATGTTAAACATTATTTACAAAAACATTATATTAAAACAGTAATATGTTATCATTTTTCCAAATTCTTAATTACTAAGAGTTATCAATAGAGCAAAGACCAAGACTTTTTCAATAAATTTAAATCAAGGATGAACATTTTGTACTAAATACAATAGTATTAAAATTACTTGCATGTTTTTGTCTAGAAATAAAATACAAAATTTTAGACAAGACTTAAATCTGTTATGTTCAGCTATTTGTTTTCATTGAAATGCCAGCTTTACAAAAACTCATTCAAGTAAGATATTTTTCATAATTTTTAGATAAAATATAAGATAGTATAGGATGGCACATTTTAATTTATATTTGATCCATGGGAAGGTCAGACAGACTGATAATTTTTAAAAGCAGAATATTAGAAAATTTTATCAATTTTTTTCCAAATTTTTAACTTAATCTTTGCTATGAACATCACTGACATTTTACAGACTTCAACATCTTCTTATTGTTTGTATTTCCTTCAATATTTAATTTATCTCATTCTGCCAGATATTCATTTTTACTGGCTTTGGTGACATTTCATCCATTTTTTTTTTAACATTTTGTCTTCATGGACCAAGATAAAATTAAACCCAAAATGGGTGTTTGTGTGTGTTTTCTTTGTTTTTTTTTTTTTTTTTTTCTGGTACTGGGAATCAAACTCACAACCTTGTGCTTGTCAGGCAGGCACTGTGATGCTGAGCTAAATCCCCAGCCCCCAAAATGGGTGTTTGCAATATACCAGTTGTATTCTTTTAGTGCACATATTTTGTGAAATCTTTTTTTTGTTTGGGTTTGTTTGTTTGTTTGTTTGTTTTTGTTGCTGTTGTTGTTTTCCAGTACTGGGATTTGAACTCATGACCTTGCATTTGCCAAGCAGGCACTGTGCCGCTGAGTTAAATCCCCAGCCCCTGTTTCGTGAAATCTTAATAGTGACTCATTTTATTAATTTATTACTGGAAATCCCATGAATAGTGAATTTTCTTTCTTATATAAATTTCATAATTTGAGGGACTCAAATATTATACAACAAGGAAATTTGACAGTACAACTATATATTGGAAAAACAAATTATGATGATGAATTTGGAACTTGGAAAGTTGTTTCAAGTTATTTTGTTGAAACAGTCCTTGGTTTTGGAGTGTAACTCAGTGAGAAAATGCTGGTCTATTATGTGAGAGGTCCCCAGATTGATCTACCACAGTGCAAAGTAAATAAGTACATAAATAAATAAAACTGTAAAAAATCCTGATGATCAAATCAATGGAAAAATCATAAGATAATTACAGAGGTTTGATCTTTAAACCATGTGAACTGAGTGTTCATAATGCAATCTAAGCAGTGCATTTTCACAGAAATCTTCATTCTTGCCCGTATTTTGAATATGACAACAGGTTTGTTTTAAATTCTTTCAGCTCTTTTAAAATTTTATTTTTACTTAATCATCATAAACTGAAGCAAAGTCAGTCAGCTACTATTTATTAAAGACTTGCCCTCGGGCTGGGGATTTAGCTCAGCGGCAAAGCGCCTGCCTGGCAAGCGCAAGGTCGTGAGTTCAGTTCCTGGTACCGGAGAAAAACCAAAAAAAAAAAAAATAATAAAAAATAAAGACTTGCCCTCGTCCAGGTACTCTAATCTCTCAACAGTATACATGTTTACAAAACAGGGTTGAACATTCCTCTCATTGGAAACGCGGAACCACAGGTGGAGAGCTTCCAAGCCAGTACGGGTTTTATTGAACTTCTCATCCTGCCCGGTTTCTCTTACAGTTTCCCAAGTGCTTAAAATTTGTTCTGTCTTCCCCTGACCTCTTTGCTCTCTAATCTCATGTCCTTTTCTATCTCTCATCCCTTCATAGAGCTTTGTTGCTTTTCTGAACTACATTCCTATGTTTCTCCTATAGAGACGGAGCTCTAGCTGCTTGCACTACCTAAAAGATTCTTAATTAATATGCAAATATCTTATTTACTCACTTTCTGTCTCTAAGCGAAACCTCTTTATTGAATTCTTATATCACTACCACATCTAATTTTGCAAGACCAACCCCTTATCCCATTCCTGCTTCATTTTATCACATATTTTTAATTTTACTATGTTTATATCATATTTATTTTGTACAATGCTGCACAATATTTACACTGCATTTCTTTGTAGTCTGTATTCCCAACTGTATTATGGCTTCATTACGAAAGCAGTTTAGTCTTTCTTGTCCCATAGATTGTTATCAATGTAGTACATATTCAGAGAAGACCTGGGGATAAATAGAATCAGTGAATCAAAGATCCATTATCACTAGCCTGTTTTAAAACCCTATTTTATTGTTTATTTTTACATTTTTTTCTCTTTAAAATAAAAAAGAGGAATATCTTTAATGTGTAATGTTTGGGTTAGCAGTCACCATTAGGAACTTACAGAAATGAGGGAATTTACAGCGTTTTTATAATTTACTTTGAATAATGAAAAAGAAAGTTTAGATTTATTTTTAAATGAGGAAAATATCCATTGTCCTACACTGGGAAATGTGCATCACAGGTGTGACAGTAACTACATAAAGGACCTTATGAAAGGCTGCTGAGGCAGCACGCAGAGCAAGAGGACATGATTGGCTCCCACCCCAGCACTGTTACTCCGTTTGCCTATGAATGGCCATTTTCAGGCCTGGGTTTCCTCTCACAAATCAAACCAGGAAAAAGTGATTATGTGCCCTATGCAGGTACGGAGATTTGTGTAGATGAAATTAGTTGTATTTGACTTAAAGGACAACGTGCCTCAGTACAGTGGCAGAAATTGCTGTTAGCTGTTGTCAAGCTCAGAGGGAAGCACCTGGACCACCAGAACAGGTTGAGGAAGCAGCACTGAGCGGTTGCTTCGTGAAAAAGACAAAGTAGACATGGGCACCTGACCTTGGCCCTACACACCTTTTCTTTGGGGGAGGAGGTATTTAGCCCATTCAGTAACAGGTATGGTTTGGTTACACATATGCACACACACACACACACACTCACACATTAAACCAGAGATTTACATAAATCTATATAATAAATAAATATACAAATATAAAATTTTATATGATGCAGAAGAATTACCTAAAAGAAATGCTTTTGCCTGCATGCTTAAACCTACTTCCTATCATTTTGTTTTGAAACCCTGTATCATTTTCATTGTTTTTGCTTTGTTTTGCTTTTGTCTATGTTGTTGTTCTTTTGTTATTTTTTATTCCATTTAAAATAAAAAAGTTAAAATCCTTACTTACTGCATATTAGATGAGACAAATGCTCTTTATAAATTACGTGAATTAAAATGCAATTTGCAACTGAGAAAACCTAAGCAAAGTATTTGCATAATTCTTTCAAGCTGATTGTACATGAAGTGGGCAGGAGAAATATTGGAAGAATACACTGAAACTTAATTTAAGGCATCCAATTATAGAATAATTATCTGGGAAGCAACATTAGCAGAGTGACAGCTTGATTGAAGAATCTGAAATGGGCACACGGGGAAAAATGTTTGCCTCTGGTTCAAGGGACTGTGATTGTTCTTCCAACCCTGGTGCTCATTAGCTGTATTCCTCCTTGAATAGGGAATTTCAGTTTTGCTTTTTCTGTGTGTAATAACACAATATATAATGTAAGAATAATTAAACCCATTGTGTCTAGTTTATACTTAAAACAGCTCAAAGCATGGCTTGCATATCATCACACTGATCTTGGGATACCCTAGGCTTCAATCTTTATTCTATCATTTATCAATTGTGTAATCTTAAACCTGATGGTACCCAGGTATGCAAAAATGTTACATTACCACATAAGGTTTAATGAGAACTAGGAGAGGAAAAATCATACTTATACCCTTGTATATTTAGAAAATCTCATACATCTTCAGTGTTTATATTATTTTTATTATTTATATTTCTTTAAGTATATATAGTTATACATTATAGTCTCATATCTATTTTTATCGCACATAGATTTGTTATATATGTAATTTTGTTTCATATTTATATACATTTGACTATTTTTTTGAGACAAGATCTTGCTATGTAGTACAGTCTGGTTGCAACTCACTCTGTAGTCCAGGCTGACCTCAAAGTTACAGTAGCCTTCCTGCTACCACTCCTAGTCCTATAACTGTATTTTATCATGGTTAATATAACTGGTAACATAGTGATAGACTATTAGCATGATACCATTGATAGGACACTGTACCAGTATTTGCTGTTTGCTTATCCACATCTCTTCTCTACTTTCTACTTCCCATCCACATCTACATCTGGCTTCTTGCTGACTTGATAAAGACAGTTATTAACACACTTTTGGAAAGTAAAAATCTGCATTTATTCAGGCTATGTATGTCTAAGACAGCCATCAACTCTGCTCAAAACCTCTTCAGCAGCTGTTGTCTCACCGTGCTCAGGCAATGTATTTTCTCGCTTACCTTCCTATTCCTGAAAGTGCTACCAGCCTCATACTAATACAGTCTCAATAACTCTTGCTCCTTCTCTTAATTCTTGCCACATTCTCTTCACTTACACATTTATATTTCTGTGAGACCTCAATTCACGAGACTGCATTCTATACAAGGCCGTCAGGATAGGATTGGAGACAGGGTTTGTATACACATGCTTGACACTGTTATCCCTGGCAGGCAATATTTTCATTATAATTCAAATCATACTTATCATGAAGTAGAAACTCTTTTGAGATTAACTCACTGTATTTTTAATTCTTATTAGTACATGTTTGTGGTACATAATGATTGTATTCATTGTGCAGAATTGGTACAAGTAAACACACATTTCAGCTCTTTTTTGTTCTTTTTTCAACATCAATATATATTGTACTTGACGACCATTGATGTTAAAATGTTGTGAGTCAGACATGATGCCTGTGATGGCCATGAAAATAAGACAACAAGAAATACAACAAAAAAATGAACCTTGAATTGCCAATATCCTCCATAGATAAATAGAAAATTTCCATATGACCTTAAAATAATACTTATCATTTCTATAATGTATGATAAATACTACTGAAAACTGGGTCTCAGATAATTTAATAACAGTAAGATGGTAAGACTTCAAAAGTCTTGGCCAACTTAGGGCACTGATTTAGAAGAATTGTTTATGTGAACCTTGCAAGTAGAACTTTTCTTCAGATAAAATGGAGTGTCTTGAACAACTTAATATTCCTGAATCTCCATTGCCTAAGATTGCTGCTTGTTTTCTTTCGTATGATGAGTGCATGCAGATTTTCCAGTCTCTTCACCTGGAAGATGTCCTATTGCTTTAAAATAGATGTACTAGCTTTTCTCAACCAAGGTTCATCAAGATTATTAAACTGCATAAAAAATTGTTTCACATGTACCAATTCCCCACAAGCAATGGAAATAGTATGCACTACAAATATATAATAATAAATTTAACAAAAGTAAATAAATGGTGAAATTTTTTAATGACTTTTTCTCAGTTTCTCAGAATGTAATCCAAACTTTATACCAATGTTGATGGATAGGTTATAACTTACTTCATTACATAATAAAATTTCTTTGAGAAATTGGAGCAAAATTTTCTCAAGCAACTCACAGATTTGAAGGATTGCCTTTTGATCCTGATACTTAAGTAACTCAGAAACTAAATATGACATCTTTTGTTGGAGGAACATTTGCTGAAGGGATTGCAAGACCATGCTACTTTCAAATCGAGATGAACCAGGAAAGCATATGGAAGAGTGGATTCCAGAAGTAACAAACCTGAAACCATCTGTACTTTAAATTTGGGTTGAGTTAAATTTGTTGACAAAATTGTGCTCATTCTGTGATTTGACTTTAATTTCTTAGCTTAAATTCAAAGCTCTAAGAGATTATCATGCAATTTCTTGAAAGCCTAGTGTTTATACCTTATCACACTATAATTTCAATAAGGTCCATGTAGTAGAACCGTCTTGTATCAATACCAAACTAGGAAGAAGTGTAAAGGTCAATTATAGTGTTATTCAATGTATCAATAGCCTTGAAAGCTTTGACTTCTGTGGCTTAAATATCAAAGGAAAGGTACAGAATGTTTTAACTCTCATGACCATTGGAGGTGACAAATTGATCATGGTTTCCTTAAAAATGAAGAAATTGGACCTTTTTCTAGTGAACTTTTGCATCTATGATTTTGTTGTGTGGAAAGCTGATTTGGATTTTATAGTAGGAATTTCTAGATTTTCATCCATTTTATACACTTTCACTGATTCTTAGACCAAGGTCCCCTAATAAGACCAAGCTGGTTTACTGGAGAAGGATTCCATAGTACAGAGTCCAGTGTCCAGTGTAAATATTTCTAATTTTTTTTTCTGAAGACTGTGGCCATTTCTCTGCAACCGTGCAATGTGAAAAGGGTGTTAGTGATATTTTTAGGGACTACCTGATATTGCTGCCAAGTAGTGCTGATCAAAGTGTGTGTTTACAGAAGTCTAGAGATAAGTAAAAATATCAGCTAAATTTCTGAGCATTTCCACTACTGTTTCATACATAACTGATGATTTGTTCCTAGCTCCAGAATGTGTGGTTGTAACAGACAGCCTAAGCAAGTTACTCATATAAAGTTGAATTCTGACTCACTGTATGAGAACTGGTAGGCTGGCAAATACTGAGTGGAATCTCATGAGACTGCCGACTGCTGCAACTCACACGCACACACGCACACAAGGCAAATTGTGACTCATGGTAAGACTGAATCTGAGGAGGACTTCCAAAGATAGCACAGTCATCCAGTCTTGAAAGATCAAGGCATGCTATTCCTACTGCTTACCTGTCCTTCTGGTAGTTTACCCTGTGTAAAACCAGATGGTTGGAGAATTTCTTTAAGGTGTTTTAAACTGAGCAAGATGGTGTTACCAAATGTAGCTGCCATTTCAGAGAAAACAGTGCAGGAAGAAACAACAGAGCCCATAATATCTACCATGCAGCTCTTAAACAGGCGATCATATCTTTCTTAATTTCAATTTGTAAGACCATTAAAAAAAAGGCAGCTCACTTTAGCCTGGCAGGAAAACTGAAATAGCTGTGTTTTCCTGCCTCTGGGCTATATCAACTTTCCTTGACCTGGTAATGTCGTCCTGATATGTCTGGCTCTTCTTGTGCTCCACACAACATGATACAGGATTAATGTGCTATGACCTATGCTGGTGAAGTCCAGTGAGCAAGAGATAACATGCTTCCTCAAAGTTTCATAAGATGCATGTACGCAGAGTGCGGCAGATAAACTCCACGATAACTCAGGAGCTGGCACCATCGTTTCTGCCACATGAAGAATCAGGTGCTATGCCGAGGTAACCATGTGTATTATATCCTCTAAAGTTAAAGTCAAGTGCCTATAGCTCCCGTTGTCTGCCATTATAACAAGTCATTTTTTGGTAAATCTTTTTATGTACAGAGCTAACCATTAAGCTCTCTATACATTCCTTGTGTGACTGACTGTTTTGTGTGCACCGCAGAGGCACGAGCAAGGTCTGCAGCAGCCAAGCCCCTCCTTTTGGGTTTCGAGCCTTCATATTCAACTGAGGCTGGATCATTTCTCTTCAGTTTACTGTCTTGGTTCTGACAATGGCTATGTTTTTCCCAGACCACAGTTGTATAGAGTATTTTCTACAAGTGATAATGCATTCAACGTGCCAATTTTGCAGCATCACAATGTTTAGATGTTTGGTTAAACCTTATCCTACGTTTTTCTGGGAAGATATCTTTAGATGAGATTTGTATTTAAATTGATGAACTTTGAGCAAAGCAGACTATATTCCATAATGTGTGTCAGTTTCATCCAGCCAGTTAAAGCCCGGGACATCCCTGCCCTGAGCACAAGGGAATGATGTCAGCAGAAAGCCCCCTTTAGACTTCATCTGCAACACTGCTTTATCCGCTATTCAACTTTGGACTTCAACTGCAACTCTACCAAATTTCTGAGCTGCCAGAATACTTCATTAGAATTTGAACGTGTCAAGTCTCCACAGGGCCCAATTCCCCTTTCACTCAATTCCCAAATGGACCCCCTTTGTTCCACTTCTCTGGAAGTCCCTTGTTAATACAATCCTCTCTTTTTCTTTTCTTACTGATTATTTATACTACTATTTCCTTCTCTTGTGTCTTCAGCTCAAGGAATATAGCTTCCTATTTAGAGCAGTGTAAGTAGCTCACTGTTCTTTGCACTGTCGTCTTTGCCATGAAATCTGCAAGTAAACTTCTTCATGTCTCTTTTGAACAATCGCAGGTGAATTTGTCTGCTTTTGTAAACCCTCACTGACACATAATTCACTTTTCTTTTATTATTATTATTTAATAATTATTATTATTATTTTATTATTATTATTAATTATATGTTGGATCCTTAACACACGCATGATTTGTATCTGTCAGAAATTTTGAAGACAGGAGTCACGTGATAAAACTAATCTCCTTATATGCTAAAATATGAGAATTCTTTTGTGAACTAATTACAATTCCTCTAGGCAACATATGCCAACCATTACATTTGCTGTTACAAAACTTACACATCAAGAAGTCAATTCAGTTACTTTGTTAGTTTTTCACTTGCAGTTGGGACAATTGGTTTTACAGTATTGGGGAAATAAGCCATAAATTCAGCAGTTAAATTTATAATAAAACTACTAATAATTAAAATATTAAATTAAATAAATATGCTTAGTAAGTGAAATATGGGTACACATTTTAATAACATATTTTCTTATTGAATAATAATTATGTTTAGAAAGGAAGAAATAAGTGATTTCAAATAATGAATGCTACTTGAAACTATGATAAGAATACATGAAAATGCATGGAAAGGAGATGAACTTTTTTGTTGCCATATGTTTTAAAATAATTATAACAACATAAAATACATTTGGGAACTCATCTCAATTAGAAGTCTTATTCCTCACAGGAAAATAGTAATTTAGAAAGCAGGAGTGTCTTATAAACAGAAAAAAAATCACATGATTTATTAATGTCCATTATTTCTAGAGTAAATAAAACAGATCTTCAGGATCCAATTGCATGGGGATTGATAGATTTCTAACACAAAGTAATGATATTTTAAAGAATTATGACCAGGTTTTAATGGTGAAGTTGGATGATCAACTCTCTATTTTAACACAACCAAAAGTATACTCTCTGGCAAATCTGTGAACCTCTCAGGTCATTCTTCAAAAGCAAATTTATAATTTTTCTCTTTTTGATTTATCTTGGTGGGTTTGAAACACATGTACCTATGTATGCATGTTCTTTTCTACATCATTCTGACAAGAGGGCCTGTAGTAGGCAGGCTCATCTATTTAAAATAAGACAACAATCCTGAGGTACAAAAATGGCCCCACATTTTTAATTTTTATCTACTGACAATGTCTCTCCTCTAGAGATCAAAAACAGTGTTGCATAAAAATATTGCCAGTGAAACAGTAAATAATCCTTGCTCTATCTTGGAGTCTAGAAATATCAGCAGATGCTAAAAAAATTATCTCACAGTTCTAAGAACTCATATGTGTTCCCCACATGAAAAGCACAAGTAAGCTTTCAGCACACACATTTTGAGATCATTTTTGCTCAATTAAAAATTCTGAAAGTCTTCCCAACTTACTTGTTTACCTTCCATAAAAAACAACCCCAAGTCCTATTCCCTCTGTCAGTGTGTATCCGTCTTCTCATTCTTGTTCTCCCTGTCTTTATTAAAGCTCAATCACCACCATTTCTTTTTGAACCATTTCAGTGCCTTATAACTGGTGTTTTCCATCACCTGTCTTGCACACATAATTTACTTTTTATTCTCACAGGATAATGTCTTTTTAAAAATGTAAATAACTCCCAGTTCAAAAACACTTTCATTCTGTGCTAAAATCCCTGTATTTAAGAGTAAAATCTTCTTAGGTCTAAAGGACCTTTCCTGTGTCATCTCTACCATAACCTTTTCAGCAACAGTATGCCATACTTGTCACTTCAAGCTGTACTGGACTTGTTTCTCACTTTAGATCTTTACACAAATTGTTCTCTTAGTCCGGAGAACTCTAACTTATTTTTCCAGTCTTATTGTAAATGTCATTTCCTCCAGCAAGTTTCTCTGACCTTCACTCTGGTATAAAATTTCTTGATATATCCTCTTGTAGCTTCCTGAAGTTATTAAGCTCAACACTCGGAGTTCCTATTTGACTCTGCCTTCCTTCCAGCACCATTCTACGAATGCCAGCGCCTGTGGGCTCTGCCCATTCCTGCACCCCGTGCTTTGGGTAAATTGCATGACCTGTAGTAGGCACTCAATTTCTTTTTAATCAACAGAGCTTTTATCAGTTTCTCTTAGAGCTACATCAAAGAACTGAGACAAAATGAATACTAAGTTTTTGATGAAGATTAATGTAATAAGCTTTTGAAGAATATCATCTAGTGACTTTGAAACACTGATTTTGTGTAAAATATTGTTTTATATTCCTTTTATGTGATGATCTTCAAATACTTTAAATATTACAGTATTTATTGTAATGTCTAAGCTAGTTTTTTTCTCCTTTTTAGCAATAAGTTCAAATAATATTCATTGTTCAGCAATATTACTTTTCCTACGGAAGATGTTCTAGCACAATTATATTTTCTCTTATTCTCCCTTTGCTCTATCCCTTCACATATTTCTTCCTTGTACTAATGGGCCACTTAAACGTGTTTCCTTTATTGTACCTAACAGCAGTTTCTTTCTGGAATTACATATAATATAAATAATAAATGAAAAAGAATTGTAAACCTATTCTAGTAATGTTATCTCTCATAATTTCCAATATCTTTAGAAGATATTCTTTAAGCTAAGAATAGAAATAAAAAGCATAACAGACTTCTCAGGGTTTTAAATGTTATTACAGTATATCATGAATATAATATTTATATAATATTTCTACAAAATAATATACTGTAATGTTTACTCAATAGGGTATTTCTACAAAATAGTACATATCACAGTCACGCATCAACAATTTGAAGCATTAAAGGAAAATTAAGTCTGAATTAAACCACTTAGAACCTCTGTCATCAGAAAATGAATAAAAATTAAAAGCAATTCTTGTAATAATGCCAATGCCGTTCAAGCATGAGAAATTTTGGACTGTTAAACATATGCAACAATTAATATATGATTTAATATTTTTTATTTTAAAGAGAATAATAATAAAAATAATAATATCTAAATATCAACAACACAGACAAAATCAAAACAAAGCAAAAACAATAAAAATCATGCAGGGTTTCAGAATAAAATGATAGAAAATAACAGTGGTTGTTGTATTACGTATTGTTATCTTCAACGAAGTTGCTCAGATTGCCAGATGTAAGCATGCAAGATTGATCAAATGACTGAAGAAAATAAAAACAAAAACAAAACCTAGAAATCATAAGAAAGTAATTCATTGAGAGAGGAAACACAGAGGGGTTAAAAAAGCTGATTATAAAAACAAAAGTTAAATTTGCAAAGATCAGGGAAAATATTTCAGTAACTTTTCCTTGGACAAGACACTGGGCTGCTCTAAGGCAAACCAAAAAATTCAGAATAAGTGGCACTGTGTTAGTTTGCAGGGTATTTTTTCAAGGGGAAACAATATAATACATAACACATATTTTATAAGATTATTTATAATAGTCACCCAAAGAATGATATACAAGAGAGTACAGGAAATCTATCCACATACTAAGACCAAAGAATCCAGCTAAGGGCCTGGAACCCATAGAAATGTCCTGCCTGAGTCCAGCTGCTGAAGACCTAGAGCTTGTAACAATGCCTCCCACAAATGCAACTGGAGGACCAGAGCCCAGAACAATGTCTCATGCAGGCCTGTTTCATGGGTTTGCGCTGGGAAGGCCCAAAGGTCAGTGGTGGAATCTAGGAAGTCTGTGCCAGCAGGAAGAAGGATTTTTGCTAACAGGCTAAGGGATCTGCCCTGGAGCCAGGAAGCAATGCTCAGAAGAACCAGAAAAGTACCACAGCCATCCTCAGCAACAGTGAGGTCCCGAGCTCCTCCAAAGATCAAGATGGCTGAGTTCCCATCAGAGAAGCCAACACAGCAAGCTTCTGCAGGAGACCGGCAGTGCACCATCCTCCCCTCCGGAGCCAGGAAGGAATGCTCAAAGTGAGGACCAGAGTTCCCCAAAGTGAACCAAAGCCATTCTCAGTGCCAATGACATCACGAGCTCCTGGGAGGATGAAAACAGCCAAGTTCATCAGGAAAGCCAGCACAAGCTCCTCCAATAAAACCAACAGCTCCTTACAGCTTCTACCAGCTCCCGACAGCCTTTCTTTGCTCCCAACAGCCTCACTTCTTCTTCTTCACTTCTGCCTCTTATGCTACTGGCCCCAAGCCTCAGGTGGGCCTCCCACACCCAGCACCACGCTTCCTGAGTTCAGCTGGGTTTTACAAGTTGACCACCAGTTATCAGTCCACTACAGGCACCACATTGCACTGGGTCTTGAAGTATCTTTCTTCGTTTAGCTCTGTCAAAGGGTCCGGTACTAATTGGCTGTAAAAGAAGCACAGTAATAATTACTGGGCAGAGTGTTGCCTTGCTGGAGAAAGCTGTGCACTGCAATAAAGCTTCCATGTTAAACAGATGTCATTCTCCTGTTTATCAAACTTTCTTGTCCTTCATTTGTGTTACCAAAGGATGTTTTGAGACAGAACAGACTAGAGTTGCTCTTTGCTCTAGAGGAGCTGATGAATATGAAAGTAGGTGGAAGCACTACTTCTCAAACTGTGATATTCATAAAAGTTACCTGGAGAGCTTGTTAAGAATAAATTCAGATACAAATTCAATGTCTAGGAGGGGCCTCAGGTTTTTCATTTATAATAAGTTCCTGTGTGATCCATATGTTCCTGGTCCACAGAGCAAAATCCAAAGCTGCGCTGTTTGATGGAAATGTAAAGTGAGACACAAATGTGATACTGAACTTTTTGGTAACCATGTTATAAAAGTAAATGAAGAGTAGGTAAACGCAATATAAAAAATGTGTTTGATTTGATTTAATAATTTAAAATATATTATTTTGACATGGAATTGATACAAAATTAATGAGATATTTTTCATTTTTTTATACATTTCTGTTTGAAGATTGCATTTTTATCAGAAATACATAATATACTTAAATTTTATAAAATTGGAATTGGAGAAATAGGTTTATTTCCGCAGTTCTCTCAAACACATTTAAATATTTTGTTTGCTTGTTTGTCTGTTTGTTTGAGACAGGGTCTCACTGTGTAGTCTAGCGTGACCTTGAACTCCCTATATTGCCCATGCTGGCACTGAACACCAGGCAATTGTCCTGCCTCAGCTGCCCAAGTGCTGGGAGTGTAGGCATGTGCCCTCATGCCTAGCCACATTTAAATACTTTTTCACAATTGATGTGTGTTACCCAGCGTGGTGGTGCATGCCTATAATCCTAGCACTCAGAAGACTGAGGCAGGAAGATCATTGTGAGTCTGAGACCAGCCTGGGCTACAAAATGAGCTCAAGGCCAGTTTTAACTTTATAGTGAGACTCTGTCTCAAAAAGACAAAAAACAAACAAACAAACAATTGATCTGTGTTTTATTTTTTAAAAATATAAATTAATTAAAATAAAATTAAAATTAGTATCTAAATTAATTAAAATAAAATAATTCATATGCTCAGATGCCCTATAAAATTAGCAACTACCAGATTATGTGATGCAGTTATGATTAGAATGCTGTGATGGTAATGTCAGTTTATGTCAAATTTCAGAAGACTACACCCAGTTTCTCTTTTAGTAAATGTTATTTGAACTTCTATCTGCCAGATATCTTCCTGAGTTTTTCCATCAGATGCGCTAAAGGAGGGGTAACTTAATTTTAAGAACACAAAAATGCCTTATGAAATCCAAGAACAGGAACTCAGCTGGCTCTCAGCAGTGGGAACATGGAAATACAAAGCCACAGGAAATACATTTTCAGTCTCTCGGTCTCCACTTCGAGAGAACTCATTCTCCCTCTTACTCCTCACAGGAAAATACGTCTCCTCTCTTCCTCCACGTCATTTGAGAAGGATGTTTATCTCCAAACTCCTCTGGTTACTGGTTATTTACATATTTTCCTGCACTGCCAAGATTACCCTTCTTTCTCTTTTCTGCAGGGCTGGTCCTGGGGCCTGCAAGGTATGTTCCTCAGATTCATTTGCTAAGTGGCAGCAGATTTTTGTCCAGATTCTGGAGAGAAAGAGAAGGAAGGAAGATAAAGAATTTTTATTTCTTTTTCCTGTCACTATATCTTTCACATCGGAAAATAACTACAGCTCTTTTTTCTGCATTATTGTAGCACCCTTGTGACCTCGCACGCCCCACACTGCTAGGTCCTCACCCCACTTTGAGAGACAGGAGCACGACATCCTCTTGAGAGAGATGAGGCTTCAGGGCTCCAAGATTCCGGGAATGTCTCTTCACTTCTATCTATAGTGGAAGGTTCAGGGAGGATTCATTTTTATGAGCGATAGATTCCTTTTAATTACTAATACAAGAATTAGCTCAGCTCTCTGACTATAGTACCTAGTTTGTCTGGATGACAATATCTGTCTTACCTCAGGATTCTGGTTTTTCTTCTTGAATTTTTCTAATATCTAGGTAACTAATATATATTACAATATATCTCCTCTTTTCAAAATGTATCAAATGATTTCTCTATTGCCCAGTTACCTTGACTGATGTTTTTGGTGCAGAATGAAACCCATGCCTGGAATCCCAGCACTCAGGAGGCTGAGGCAGAAGGATCAGTGTGAGTTTGAGGGTTGCCTGGAGTACATAGTGAGTTCCAGACTAACCTGAACTACACAGCGAGATCCTGTCTCAAAAAAGAAAAAAATTAATCTCTCACTTCCAATTCCAAACAACAGGACAAAGAATCACATTAGTCAATATTATTTTAGATTCTCTCTCTTGATATAATCAACTACAAGAAAGAAAACACTTTCAGTTATTTTTTTAAGAAATAGCTGCAAGAGTTGCCCTACATATTGTGGCTTTGAGAGAAATAGTTCCTCATGAGGGAAAAATAACCAACTGAGAAAATATTTCAAAAAGTTTCTACCTAAAAGATAAGTATCTATTTAAAGCTCCATATGCATAGACATATTAACTAGATAACCTTGTTTCACCTGGCCAGACTACCAGTCAATAAAGCAAATCTCAGCAAATTTTACCTACTGACCTAATTTGCAACATAAATTATTGGATTGCTTTTCCTCCCTACATCATTACCAATTCTTTTAAAAAAATATATGTGGTCTGCTTTCTGATAGCATAAAATCATAGTACCATGTTTTTCATGTAAGTAAAATATATTTCACTGACATCCTACTTATAATGCTCATTTTCTATCTTCTCAAAGAAATTTCCAAAAAGATTTTAGATCTGAATTATTTCTGCTTCTTTTCCTTAAATTTTCAGATGAGTTCACTAATTTCAGGAATTCTTCCTCAACTCTGTGCAGAAATTGTTCATCATAAAGTCAAAAATGACCTCTCTGTTGTCAACCCCAGGGTCCAATCCTATTTGACCTACACGGTGTCAAGGGTACCCTTGATCATAGCTTTTCATCTCTCCTCTCACTTACCGTATAGAACACTGCGTTCTCCTGTTTTTCTTTTTCCTCCAGGTATTGTCTTGGTCTCCCTGACATCTGAATGCCAAATATGCCCCAGAATTTAGTCCTTGGCCTGCTTCTCCCTCTGTGCTCACTCTGTAATCTCATCAATTCTCTTAACTCTAAATAGGCTGACAAGTCCCAGGTCTGCACCTTCAGTCCAGAACTCCAGTGAATTCCAGACTTTTACAGTCAGTGTTTGGTAACTTCATTTGAAAGTTTCCACAGCCACAGCGAACTTGCCATACATTTACAAACAAAACAAAAATTTTGCAAAACAAAAATGATTAAATGAAATGTTTAAAAAATATTTCCCCTACTCTATCCCAAACCTGGCCTTTTCTTCATGGTGACCTTATTGTAGTAAATGTCAGCTAATATTTTAGTGCCTAGCAGGAAATCTCATATTTATCCTGCATTTCTCTTTATTATTTGTACTTTCTATTTAAACTAAACAAATCCTGTAAATTCTATCATCAAATTATATACAGCATACTATTTTTATACTTCTTTTCACCACTTAGAGTGTTACTATCATAATTCAATCAATGTGAATTCTTAGATATATGGTATTAGTTTAATAGCTTTTTATTCGATGTTTCTGTATCACTGTTTGGACATCTAATGTCTTTTCTCAAACACAGCAGATATATTGTCTTTATTTTTAATAAACACACAACCCTCCAAGATGCCGGGAACGTCTCTTGTACATATTAATACATTCAATATTATTATTTTATCTATGAAAATATCACTGAGGCTCCCAGTTTAACCATGAGAAACACGGACCACTGTAAGATGAAGTGAATTGATCCAGACTCTTCAGCTGATTAGAGTCAGAGGTAGATTAGAGCCTAAGGCCTCTGGTACCAGTGTCTGTCCCATGAATGGCTGTGCCAGCTCTATCATTCCAGCCAGCTCTGTCACAAGTTGGATCATGCCAGTTATGACCACTTTTGAGCAGTTGAAAACCTCTGGCTAATTCTCAATTTATGAGGGATAGAAGGTAAATTCTCCAGTTTAAAAGTGCTTCAGTGAATTGACATCGGGCTGCCGTTGACTGCAGCTCCTCTCCTTCCAAGGCATATAAAACACGCTCATGTTTCAAGGTCTTTGAGCTTGCTGTTTCTTCTGCATGAAACTCTACTACCCAGATATTCACACGGCCTGTTCATTCTCTTCCGTAATGCTTACATGGGAGTCACGTTCCTCAGGAGACTATTTCTCATTATTATATCTAAATTTAAAGTCTCCAGGGGCTGGGAATTTAGCTCAGCGGCAAAGTGCCTGCCTGGCAAGTGCAAGGTCGTGAGTTCGGTTCCCGGTACCAGAGAAAAACAACAACAAAAAAAAAAATAAAAAATAAATTTAAAATCTCCACCCTGTCGTACTTCAGTTGCTTGTTTTTCTCTTGGGAATTTTGACAAAATTTTCATAGTGATTTTGCTCAGTTATGTTAATTTCTACATCACCAGTTCTGGACAAATAGCGTTTGGCTTGTTGAATGAAGAAAAAAGAATATAACAAATCAATTGAAATTTGCTAAGTTCAAAACTGATATCTGAAAATGTCAAACACTATTTTGTACATGTGTGCTGCTTCCATCTTCTGGTTGTAGCTGGGTGTGGTGGTGCACGTCCATAATCCCAGCACTAGGGAGGCTGAGGCAGGAAGATTGTTTCCAGTTTGAAGCCAGCCTGGGCTACAAAGTGAGCTCAAGGCCAACCTGAACTGCATAACAAGACTCTGTCTCAAAAAGACATCTTCCAGTTTTATTTTTTGATTTCTGCAGGACTCATCAAAAGAGATCTTTTGATTTTTTTTTATTTTTTTATTTTAAGGGCTCTATCTTTCAATATACAAATTACAACTTCTACAGTGGCTCCTTGGTTTTCCATTCGCAAATTCCACATCAATGACAAACACAAGCATGGCTGTCTTCCCCACACAACCACAACTGTAGCCATCTTTCCCCAAATTGTGCAAACAAACTGATCTCCTAAACCAAGGTACCACTGTACATTAAAGGTGAATACCCGTTAAATCAAATTACTACTAGCATATTTTACAACTATTGGAATTTAGGGGAGCTGACAGAGAAAAATAGGATTTAGCATAACTGGGTTAATGAGTGCCTTGTTCATAGGCAATAATCTGTGTTTGCTAAATTGAATTAATATGAAGGAAACTGTCATGAAATCCTGAAAGCGAGCTTTCTCTCCTTTGTAAAACCAGTCGTATTCCCTCTGCAATGTCACGGTTACTTTCATCCCCACAGTCCCTGAGGACAGAGCAGCACATCAGATTGTCTTGTACAATTCTGCAACGCCGTGAATGGTCTTTACCAGGGTGTGCAGAGGTGATTGTTTCAGAGCGTTCAGTTCATGGTCAGCTGGCTCCAGTTGTTTTTAGCCCCATGAGGAAGAAACATCACAGAAGACAGGCAAAGGAGAAAGAGCTGCTCACCTTGTGACAGGCAGGAAGAAAAGAGACAGAGATGGACCCCAAAAGAAGGCTTTTAATTATAAGGATGTTTGTATACCTGGACACAGAATATTGAGGATGTAGGACGGGAGTGGGGAGTGAACAGATAGAAAAAGGAAAGTGAGAACGAAAGGCAGAGTAGTAGTAAGCACATGTGTTGCTCTAGATCACAGATAAGACTGATTCAAAACTTACAAAGCAGTGTATCTGGTTCAAGAATGGGGCAGTTATTACTATTAATTGATTAAAAAATCATTTTCCTTAAATGATGAGATTGTGGTTGAGAAGCTATGTGTTTCAAGCAAATATTTTAAAGCTAAAAACTCATGTTTTTATACCCACATGTGATCATACCATTTTACTGTGTAAATAATGGGTAAGAAATTAATACTTTAAATTTTATCTAACAAAAGGACAGAAAAAGGAGGAAGGAACAGAGAGGGCAAAATGACAAAAGGAAGGAGAGGAAAGTAAGAAAAGAGGACACTATATCTCTAGTCTCAGAATTTTGAAATGAGACATATTGGGATTTGAAGAGTTTATATACATCAAATGCAGGGATAAATCTTTTCATGTCAAGGTTTATCAAGGAGTTTAAAAGGTGAAAATAGAAGAGGAAATTGATGACATTCAAAACCTTTAGTTTTCCTTGTGTCTTTAAAGTAAGAGTCATTTAGTGAAGAGGACTCTCAGATTTGTCCTGGGTTTCAGTGTGTGTGGTTTTCTTTTGCATAAAGCAAAATGATTTTTAAGTTATTTAGTGCTTATCACTGTTCTAGAATATATGTTCTTATGCTGCTTATACAAAAAACTAAAAATTAACACATTTAGAAGATCAAAATTTAGTAGATCATATAGTAAAAATTATGGCTGGAGAATAACATTATATTCCTTTAGTATATGGTGAAAGCTAGTTAATGAGTGCATCTTTTAAATTCCAACTACTATCCACATGTGGCTGAGAATAAATCAGACATCTTGATATTTTTAAAAAGTCGCTTTGTTTCTGCCATTTCTTATTTAATAAGCCAATATAACTAAACTAGCTGGTATAAGTAAACTTGCTTGATGTTTTTGAAAGTTTATGGCTACAATTTAAGGGCCAAATAATATCACTTTTATAGTTTTCCTATCAGCTAACAGATGTGCAATCACGCCAGAGTTGTATATTTTTACTTTAAATAGTAGTAAATTTAGTTCTTTCTCTTCTTTAAAGCACAAAACAAAATAAAATCCCTTACCAAATTTTCTTGCAGCTTCAAGAATAATGTTCTGCGTTCCCATCACTGTGCATTTTCGGTCACTATTGAGGGACTCAGAAGAAAGAGAGGTGTGTCAACAGCTAGACAGGGGGAGACTGGGCACTTCTGAAAGCGAAAAGGATTTTTTTGGCATATGCTCGCTATCTTCTATCTGGACTGGAGCAGAGTACAGAAATTTAATTTTGGAGGTACGTATAAAATTATCTAAGCTTTTATATAATTCTATATATGTAATACAACCATCCATTCCCTGAAATAAAAGAGGATTCACAACTGAATTACCTACAATATAGTTGTCCATTTTCATGGAGGTTTTTACAGTATAAATAATGTAAAAATATAACAGTCTTCTGTAAAGTAACTGAGGACATTCTTCATTCTGTTGATATGACAATTTTGACAGTTGGTGGTGGTACAAGATCTATGGAAGTATGTCCATAAGTTTGAGATCATAAAAAAAAAAATGGGACAATAAAGAAGTTGCAAGAACAAAATGCAATTCTTAACATGCATAAAATTTTTAAAAGCCATTTTCTTCTGAATTTTGCCTTTTTACTATAGTCTTAGTGAAAAATACTAGAGTTTAAAGCTAGCAAAATTTATATAATAAAAAATTCCTCATTCCAATGTTATACTTGAAAGTTTAAGCACTAAAAAGGTAAATAATATTTGGGAGAATTTTTTTTTAAACTTCCTAAATAATTACATAGGATCATTAAGTAATGTCAGTATTTGTACATTTCCAGATATATTATTTCAGATATTTTTCTAGAAGCTTTAAGTGAAACACACTTTCAGTATTTTGAGAGTTGTTATATAAAGGACAAGGATCCGAAAAGAACATATTTATACTTTAAAATTTGGGCATTAATATAGCAACATCAAAGACTCTTAAAGAAGACTCTCATATATATCAGCCAGAATTGTAATACATTTGATCTCAGGTTCAGTAATTCTTAAGGTAGCTTATATGAATGTAAGGCTTATATTAATATTTAATAGAACTTATCCAGCTATATAAGATTTTCTTTCCACCCTATAGTAAATATTTTTATTATGACATTTGGACTTCTCCAAATACTGGTGCAACTGGAAAGATGAATTATTTTTTTTTTTCCAGATGTTGAGTCAGTGAAACCTTTAGCTTATTTTTGTAATTCACAGCAAGCACCTGCATTATCCTGCAAGATGATTTTATTTTTGGTAGCTAATCATAGACATAATGAGGATTCCATTATATTTTAGCAGAGCACTTACATGTATATATGCAATGCTGAGGAGTAATACCTACTCTCAGAATTTGCAGTTAGCAATTAAACACTTCTGGAGCATTGCTTAGGATAAAGCCTAGGTGTCTTGGCCATTAAACATCTAAAGATTTTAAGATGTCAAGGTGTAAATTGGATACTTTCGAGAACAATTTTAATTTATAAGTGAGAATATGAACTCAGCCTTTTTAATAATGAAGTTTAAGGCGAGGCCTGGTGGCACAGGCCTGTAATCACAGCACTCAGGAGGCTGAGGCAGGAGGATCATTGGGAATTTGATGCCAGCCAGAGCTACAAAGGGATCTCAGGACGTGCCTGAACTGCATACCTAGACCTTGTCAAAAAAAAAAAAAAAATAATAAAGTGAAATGAAAATAAATATGAAGTTTAAGAAGGTATTCCTTTAAAACCTATAGAAAAAATGGAGACATTGGTCTATTTTTATTTATCTCCTATACTACAGAAGTCATTTCTGCAGGAAAAAGATAAACATTCTAAGGTTTAATTTAATATCATGTTATGTAAGGGTCAGAGACACTCGCCGCGTGAAGGAAGACTCCAAGAGAC